>NC_068454.1:48251229-48268729 GCF_023373465.1 Oncorhynchus keta
ATCAGCAAGGGCATTGAAGATGAAACGTGGCTGGGTCTTTCAGCATGACAATGATCCCAAACACACCGCCCGGGCAACGAAGGAGTGACTTCGTAAGAAGCATTTCAAGGTCCTGGAGTGGCCTAGCCAGTCTCCAGATCTCAACCCCATAGAAAATCTTTGGAGGGAGTTGAAAGTCTGTGTTGCCCAGCAACAGCCCTGAAACATCACTGCTCTAGAGGAAATCTGCATGGAGGAATGGGCCATAATACCAGCAACAGTGTGTTAAAACCTTGTGAAGACTTACAGAAAACATTTGACCTCTGTCATTGCCAACAAAGGGTATATAACAAAGTATTGAGATGAACTTTTGTTAATGACCAAATACTTATTTTCCACCATAATTTGCAAATAAATTCATTAAATCATACAATGTGATTTTCTGGATTTTTTTCTCTCTCATTTTGTCTGTCATAGTTGAAGTGTACCTATTATGAACATTACAGGCCTCTCATCCTTTTAAGTGGGAGAACTTGTACAATTGGTGTCTGACTAAATACTTTTTTGCCCCACTGTGTGTGTGTGTGTGTGTGTGTGTGTGTGTGTGTGTGTGTGTGTGTGTGTGTGTGTGTGTGTGTGTGTGTGTGTGTGTGTGTGTGTGTGTATACATATATGTGTGTGTGTGTGTGTGTGTATACATATATGTGTGTGTGTGTATACACATATATGTGTGTATATATCTATACATATATGTGTGTGTATATATATGTATACATATATGTGTGTGTATATACATATATATGTGTGTGTGTGTATATACATATATATGTGTGTGTGTATATACATATATATGTGTGTGTGTGTGTGTGTATATACATATATATGTGTGTGTGTATATACATATATATATACATATATGTGTGTATATATCTATACATATATATGTGTGTATATATATATATACATATATATGTGTATATATATATGTATGTGTATATATATATATATATATATATATATATACACACACATATATATATATATATATATATATGTATATATATATAAATAAATAAATACAACCATGCATTTGAACCTAGGTGTATTTGACACATTATTTGAAAATAATCAATACACAGAAAGTAAGTAGCTATAACAAATAATCAAAATACACATGTATTTGAACCCAGGTCTGGCGTGTGGGTGAAGCATTTGTATGAACTGCGCTCTGTGTGTGTGTGACAGATGTTTGTCCTTACACATATGTCAGGTTAGTGTATTTGAGTACATTCTTGGGATATTCTCCTTTATCCTCTCTGTCCTCTCTCTCTGTACTGTAGTTGTGGCTGGCCCTGGCCTCTCTGTGTGTGTTGGACCAGGATCATGTGGACAGGCTGTCCTCGGGCCGCTGGATGGGCAAAGATGGACAGCAGAAACAGATGGTAACTTGTCCATATTGGCCTCATAGAACATGTGCACTTTGGCAAAGCAATATAGAGTCAAGACTTTGCATTGTAACTTGTAACCAATACAATCAGAAGCTGTTTTCAATTGTAACCCGTTGAGTTAATGCATTAATTAATGGATTGGCTTTATAAAGCACTCAAAAGCGAATTCCTTAGAAATACGATCATTTTTAAATTTCCATGCATAGGACTATATGGTAAATCAATTTTAATTCAATCACTTTATGACAGCATCCCTTTTGATTTAAACAAAACTTCCATACATGTTTGCTCATGGAAGTAGGACCTGAATGCCAAAATTTTCACAAGATTAAGGTGCTCAGTTGAACTGTTTGCATACCCCCCATGTCTTTATCACTTTATCACTGGAAAAGATAAACTATTTGAGTATTCCTTAAAGATAAATTGCATATGTAGTAGCTTAGACCTTAATTCACATCATCTGAGGTTTTAGTGTTGTGCTCTTGAATACAGGGTGAGTGTAATTTCAATCATAGAAATAGGATTCATAGAATGGATCCCATCAGACCACTGCAGTTTAGCTGGTACACCATTGAAATGTAATTTAAATGTTAACTTCTAAATACTATCACAAAGATGACCGCAGGTCCATCCACCTTAGAATGTAAACTTAAATGGTCATGCCTATTCTGTTATGTATATATAGATGATTGACATTATTTAAAAAAACGAAACATATATTCCCATTCAAGTCTTTAAAATATAATTTAAAAGTTTACTTGAAATGTTATTCCCAGGCTTCCCGGGTGGCGCAGTGGTTAAGGGCACTGTACTGCAGCTGTGCCACCAGAGACTCTGGGTTCGCGCCCAGGCTCTGTCGTAACCGGCCGCGACCGGGAGGTCCGTGGGGCGACGCACAATTGGCCTAGCGTCGTCCGGGTTAGGGAGGTCTTAACCGGTAGGGAAATCCTTGTCTCATCGCGCACCAGCGACTCCTGTGGCGGGCCGGGCGCAGAGCGCCACTAACCAAGGCTGTGATAAGAAGCAGTGCGGCTTGGTTGGATTGTGTATCGGAGGGCGCATGACCTTCAACCTTCGTCTCTCCCAAGCCCGTACGGGAGTTGCGGAGTTGTAGCGATGAGACAAGACCACGAAATTGGGTAAAAAAAAGGTAAAATTCAACAAAAAATAAAATAAAAAATGTTATTCCAATTTTAGCATAATTAGCAGTCAAAACATGTGTGTTCACATCGGGCACAACACAGAAATCTTAAGACATAAAGGTCTAAGCTACAACATATGTGAAGATTTTAAAAAATCAGAGGTTATTTTTTTGTCATTGTTGTTCAATCACTACTACCCGCAAGTCGCCACCACCCCCACCTTGTCCGTTGGTTGAGCATGTTGAACTGCCATGTTCCCGCGCCCGGGTGCGCCTTTTCCACAGTTGTCCGGTCGAGTGTATAGCTAGCTACAGTTGAAGTCGTAGGTTTACGTACACTTAGGTTGGAGTTATTAAAACTCATTTTTCAACACTCCACAAATGTCTTGTCTAGTGTTTTGGCAAGTCTTTGTGCATGACACAAGTAATTTTTCCAACAATTGTTTACAGACAGATTATTTAACTTATAATTCATTGTATCACAATTCCAGTGGGTCAGGAGTTTACATACACTAAGTTGACTGTGTCTCTAAACAGCTTGGAAAATTCCAGAAAATGTCAGGCTTTAGAAGCTTCTAATAGGCTAATTGACCTAATTTGAGTCAATTGGAGGTGTACCTGTGGATGTATTTCAAGGCCTACATTCAAGGGGGAGGCTTGCAAGCCGAAGAACACCATTCCAACCGTGAAGCACGGGGGTGGCAGCATCATGTTGTGGGGGGTGCTGTGCTGCAGGAGGGACTGGTGCACTTCACAAAATAGATGGCTTCATGAGGTAGGAAAATTATGTGGATATATTGAATAAAAATCTCAAGACATCAGGCAGGAAGTTAAAGCTTGGTCGCAAATGGGTCTTCCAAATGGACAATGACCGCAAGCATGCTTCCAAAGTTGTGTCAAAATGGCTTAAGGACAACAAAGTCAAGGTATTGGAGTGGCCATCACAAAGCCCTGACCTCAATGCTATCGAAATGTGTAGGCAGAACTGAAAAGGCGTGTGCGAGCAAAGAGGCCTACAAACCTGACTCGGTTACACCAGCTCTGTCAGGAGGAATGGGCCAAAATTCACCCAACATTTTGTGGGAAGCTTGTGGAAGGCTACCCGAAACGTTTGACCCAAGTTAAACACTTTAAAGGCAATGCTGCTAAATTCTAATTGAGTGTATGTAAACTTCTGACCCACTGGGAATGTGATGAAATAAATAAAAGCTGAAGTAAATAATTCTCTCTACTATTATTCTGACATTTCACATTCTTAAAATAAAGTGGTGATCCTAACTGACCTAAGACAGGGAATTGTTACTAGGATTAAATTTCAGGAATTGTAAAGACTTTAAATGTGTTTGGCTAAGGTGTATGTAAACTTCCGACTTCAACTGGCTGTTTTTATTTTATCCAGAGCGTTGGTGACTGTAACTGTGCCGCTGGCAGCAATTTAAATATGTGTGAGTGCTCTGAAATTGGAGTAGATAGCCAGAGCAAATTTACCAGCTATGTCTATCGACAGTTGTCGCAGTACCATCATGAACATTCTATTGAAATGGTTACTTGCATAGTGGAGTCTTTTGTTTAGACGTGTTGCTAGCTAGCTGAACAATGAGCCTTATTCCCAGCTCATAACGTTACTACCCTGCTTGAATCTGCAGGCAGATAACCAACCAGGTTCAATGTTTGCTCGCTGCTGTAACATTAGGCTATAACTAGCAATGCTAATGGCTCTGAGATATAAATAATATTACTACACAGATCATACACGTAACGTCAGCTAGCATTAGCTAGCTAACAGTACACTTGAAATTTCTGTGGCTAAACCAACTAGGCTCATAATGTAACAATTTTATTTGTGTTTACAGATGGCATGAAAGTTCACATGTTATTGAAGGCATTTCTGCCAAATGGCTTTCTTGTGAAATAGTGATGGGCGTCATACGACTAGTTTCCTTAACTAGTCACAAATTCAAGCTGGGAGTGCCCTTTTTTTTTGCATTTGCCCCCTGAAAGGTCTATACACAGCCTTGCCGAGGTGTTCAGGTTGTAACCGAAAGTCTCGTGCTCCCATCCACAGCCTATGTGCGACAACCATGACGACAGCGAGACTGCAGCCATCATCCTGTGTAACATGTGTGGTAACCTGTGTACCGACTGTGACCGCTTCCTCCACCTGCACCGACGCACACGCTCCCATCAGAGACAGGTCAGTAGTACCCACATTCACCTGTAGGTGGCAATCTGCTCCCAGTCATTCCATTGCCTTCAGAAAGTATTCACAGCCCTAGACTTTTTCCACATTTTGTGTTACAGACGGAATTTAAAATGTGTTAAATTAAATAACAAAAATGTCACTTGCCTACACTCAATACCCCATAATGTCAAAGAGGAATGATGTTTTTTTTTGAATATTTTCAAATCACTTAAAAATTAAAAGCAGACATTTCTTCAGTCAATAAGTTTTCAGCCCTTTGTTATGGCAAGTCTAAATAAGTTCCAGATTAAAACAAGTCACATATAGTTGCATAGATTCACTCTGTGTGCAATAATATAATAACTTCTTGATACTACCCACCCCGCAAGCGGGAGCGTAATCATAGCCTCAAACTAATTAGCATAACGCAGCGGACATAAATATCCCTAGAAAATGTTCCTATTCATGAAAGTCACAAATGAAATATATTGAGACACAGCTTTGCCTTTTGTTAATCACACTGTCATCTCAGATTTTCAAAATATGCTTTACAGCCAACGCTAGACAAATGTAAGTTTATCATCGCATAATGCTATGCTAGGCTCTGCTACCAGCAGGCAACATTTTCACAAAAATAAGAAAAAAGCAATCAAATTAAATCATTTACCTTTGAAGAACTTCAGATGTTTTCACTCAGGAGACTCCCAGTTAGATAGCAAATGTTCATTTTTTCCAAAAATATCATTTTTGTAGGCGAAATAGCTCCGTTTGTTCTTCACGTTTGGCTGAGAAATTGACAGGAAAATGCAGTCACTACAACGCCGAACTGTTTTCCAAATTAGCTCCATAATATCGACAGAAACATGGCAAACGTTGTTTAGAATCAATCCTCAAGGTGTTTTTCACATCTATTCAATAAAATATCCACCGGGACAATTGGTTTCTCATAAGAAGCGATTGGAAAAATGGCTACTTGTGTACTTTACGCAAGATTTTCTGCGGGAGCCATCATGTGACCACTTGCTCAATGTGGTCCCTTACGGCTATTCTTCAACATAATTGAGTAAAAATACGTCACAATGCTGTAGACACCTTGGGGAATACGTAGAAAAGCGTAAGCTCATTCGGAGCCCATTCACAGCCATATAAGGAGTCATTGGCATTCAGGGCTTTCAAAATATGGGGCACTTCCTGGTTGGATTTTTATCTGGATTTCGCCTGTAACATCAGTTCTGTTGCACTTGCACTCACAGACAATATCTTTGCAGTTTTGGAAACGTCAGAGTGTTTTCTATCCAAAGCTGTCAATTATATGCATCGTCAAGCATCTTGTCGTGACAAAATATCCTGTTTAAAACGGGGACGTTTTTTATCCAAAAATGAAAATACTGTCCCCTAGTTACAAAAGGTTAACATGACTTTTGAACGACTACCTTATGTACCCCACACACACATAGTAATCTGTAAGGTCCCTCAGTCGAGCAGTGAATTTCAAACACAGATTCAACCACAAAGGCCAGGGATGTTTTCCAATGCCTCGCAAATAAGTGCACCTATTGGTAGATGGGTAACAAAACAAAAAAATCAGACATTGAATATACCTTTGAGCATGGTGAAGTTAATAATTACAATTTGGATGTTGTATCAATACACCCAGTCACAACAAAGATTCATGCGTCCTTAATAATACTGAAAAAAAATTTTTTTAATCCTGAATACAAATCCAGTACTACACGTTACTGAGTACCACTCAATATTTTCAAGCACAGTGGTGGCTGCATCATGTTCTGGGTTTGCTTGTAATCGTTAAGGACTGGGGAGTTTTTCAGGATAAAAAATAAATGGAATGGAGCTAAGCACAGGCAAAATCCTAGAGGAAACATGGTTCATTCTGCTTTCCACCAGACACTGGGAGATGAATTCACCTTTCAGCACGACAATAATCTACAACACAAGGGCAAATCTATACTGGAGTTGCTTACCAAGAAGACAGTGAATGTTCCTGAGTGGCCGAGTTACAGTTTTGACTTGAATCTACTTAAAAATCTATGGGACGACCTGGAAATGGTTCTGTCAATGATCAACAACCAATTTGTCAAAGCCTGAAGAATTCTGAACAGAATATTGGGCAAATGTTGGACAATGCAGGTGTGGAAAGCTCTTACCCAGAAAGACCCAAAACCGTAATCGCTGCCAAAGATGCTTATACAAACTATTGACTCCGGGGTGTGAATACTTATGTAAATTAAATTTCTGTATTTCATTTTCAATAAATTACCAACATTTTCTAAAATCATGTATTCACTATGTCTTTATTGTGTATATAAATCTGTTTAGGACTTTTTTTAATTCAGGCTATAACACAAAATGTGGAATAAGTCAAGCGATATGAATACTTTCTGAAGGCACTAGACTGGGAGCCTGTCAAAATGTCATTCTTCTTTCACCTTTTTTGCCACCTGCAGTAATGTGTATACCCTCATTTGTGAAGACCTGACCATCTATAAATGTTAAAGATGTTCTACACAAAATACAACCTAAAATGATTTTTCCCCCGTTGGCTATAGTAATTTACAAGAGTTTTTGAACATGCATTTAGCTTAAGGTATTGATTAGTCATGCTCTGTATTTTCAATATTACCATTCATTCTGAAAATGTCTAACACCCTACAATCCAATTCATATTACAACAGCATCCCTTTGTGACAGGAATATAATTCAACATGGCGGTAACCCTAGTCTGCTGTTTCTCTCCAGGTGTTTAAGGAGGAAGAGGAGGCAATCAAAGTGGACCTCCACGAGGGCTGTGGGAGGACAAAGCTCTTCTGGCTCATGGCTCTGGCCGACTCTAAGACCATGAAGGCCATGGTGGAGTTTAGGGAGCACACAGGTAACAGACCCTTTCTAGCCCTGTCCAGAAACGACCCCAGCTTACCATTACCCCCCTAGACACTTGTGTAGATCTGAGAGGGACTGAATATGGTTACATTTCCACCGAGCCTATTAGAAGGTAAAGTGGAGCTACTACTTGTTGCTTCTACCTTTCTAATTCTTTACGATCATAAAACAACACTGGCTGTCATGACTGTTGATCTGCCGTGTGATGTTAATGACAGGGATGTGGATGTCGTATGATCCTTTTGTTGTGCATAGCTAATGCTCTGCCTCTATGTGCAGGGAAACCAGCCTCCAGCAGCTCAGACGCCTGTAGGTTCTGTGGCACCAGGAACGGCACCGAGCTCTCAGCCGTGGGCAGTGTCTGCTCTGACCCAGACTGCCAGGTACCAACCACTCACAACATCCGTCATAATGATCATTGTTCTGAATTGCATTGATAAAGCTCTTTTCATATTCAAGTGTTCAGAGAGCTAAACGTACTTAGTCCAGTCATAGTGATCATAGTAACATATTGGATCTACAGTTGAAGTCGGAAGTTTACGTACACTTAGGTTGGAGTCATTAAAACTTGTTTTTCAACCACTCCACAAATGTCTTGTTAACAAACTAGTTTTGGCAAGTCGTTTAGGACATCTACTTTGTGCATGGCACAAGCCATTTTTCCAACAATTTATTACAGACAGATTATTTCACTTATAATTCACTATATCACAATTCCAGTGGGTCAGAAGTTTACATACACTAAGTTGACCGTGCCTTTAAACAGCTTGAGAAATTTCAGAAAATGATGTCATGGCTTTAGAAGCTTCTGATAGGCTAATTGACTTAATTTGAGTCAATTGAAGGTGTACCTGTGGATGTATTTCAAGGCCTACCTTCAAACTCAGTGCCTTTTTGCTTGACATCATGGGAAAATCAAAAGAAATCAGCTAAGACCTCAGAAAAAAATGGTAAACCTCCACAAGTCTGGTTCATCCCTGGGAGCAATTTTCAAATGCCTGAAGGTACCACGTTCATCTGTTCAAACAATAGTATACAAGTTACAAACACCATGGGACCACGCATCCGTCATACCTCTCAGGAAGGAGACGCGTTCTGTCTCCTAGAGATTAACGTACTTAGGTGCGAAAAGTGCAAATCAATCAAGCAAAGGACCTTGTGAAGATGCTAGAGAAAACAGGTACACAAGTATCTATATCCACAGTAAAACGAGTCCTATATCAATATAACCTGAAAGGCTGCTCAGCAAGGAAGAAGCCACTGCTCCAAAACCGCCATAAAAAAGCCAGACTATGGTTTGCAACTGCACATGGGGACAAAGATCATACTTTTTGGAGAAATGTCCTCTAGTCTGATGGAAAAAATAGAACTGTTTGGCCATAATGACCATCGTCATGTTTGGAGGGAAACGGGGATGCTTGCAAGCTGAAGAACACCATTCCAACCGTGAAGCACAGGGGTGGCAGCATCATGTTGTGGGGAATGCTTTGCTGCAGGAGGGACTGGTGCACTTCACAAAATAGATGGCATGAGGTAGGACAATTGTGGATTTATTGAAGCAACATCTCAAGACATCAGTCAGGAAGTTAAAGCTTGGTCGCAAATGGGTCTTCCAAATGGACAATGACCCCAAGCATGCTTCCAAAGTTGTGTCAAAATGGCTTAAGGACAACAAAGTCAAGGTAGGTATTGGAGTAGCCATCACAAAGCCCTGACTTCAATCCTTTAGAAACATTGTGGGCAGAACTGAAAAAGCGAGTGCGAGCAAAGATGCCAACAAACCTGACTCAGTTACACCAGCTCTGTCAGGAGTAATGGGACAAATTTCACCCAACTTATTGTGGAAGGCTACCCGAAACGTTTGACCCAAGTTGAACAATTTAAAGGCAATGCTACCAAATACTAATTGAGTGTATGTAAACTTCTGACCCACTGGGAATGTGATGAAAGAAATAAAGGCTGAAATAAACCATTCTCTCTACTTTTATTCTGACATTTCACGTTCTTAAAATAAAGCGGTGATTTCCTCGGATTAAATGTTAAGAATTGTGAAAAACTGAGTTTAAATGTATTTGGCTAAGGTGTATGTAAACTTCTGACTTCAACTGTATATAGCTAGCTCTTTCAAAGTGTTCAAAATGCGTAGGCCATACAACTTGAATGTTTAACTGATAAATTTTTTGGAAAAGTGAGACAAGTGGGGGGAAAATAAGGGGGGAAAAGTTCATATACTATAACGACCTTATTTCGAACACTTAGCAACCTAATGTGTTTATTTTATTTAACTCAGCAAATCGGTTAAGAACTAATTCTTATTTTACAATGACAGTCTACCCCTGCCCTAACCCGGACGACGCTGTGCAAATTGTGCGCTGACATATGGGTCTCCCGATCATGGCCATTTGTGATTCAGCCCGGTATCTAACCAGGGTCTGTAGTGACGCCTCTAGCACTGAGATGCAGTGCCTTAGACCACTGTGCCACTCAGGAGATTTTAGCCTCCTGGGGATGCTAAAAGAGGCATAGTTCAGCCATAATCTGAGCAGAACTTGTATATCTCTTTATTGGAAGCTTGAGGACATTCTTTATTAACTATAATCTTGCCATTTTTCATCTTACAACTTTTCACATTTCAGACATTTATTTGTATTTTACGTTTGAGAAAAGGGAAAAATGGCATACTTTAAAACTTCTTTGGGCTTGGGGGCAGTATTTTGACGTCTGGATAACAAGCATGCCCAAAGTAAACTGCCTGTTACTCAGGCCCAGATGCTAGGATATGCATATAATTAGTAGATTTGGATAGAAAACAATCTAAAATTTCCAAAACTGTTAGAATGATGTCTGTGAGTATAACAGAACTGATATGGCAGGCGTAACCCCGAGGACAAACCATCCAAGAAGTGGCTTTTTTTATGTGGGTGGTTTTCAATTGAATGCCAATTGAGTGTCTAATGGGTTAGGACCCAGATTGCAGTTCCTATGGCTTCCACTAGATGTCAACAGTCTTTAGACATTGTTTCAGGCTTGTTTTCTGAACAATTAAGAAGAAAGATACTTTTATGTCAGTGGACTGAGGAAGCATGCAGTACTGGTTTGCGCACCCTTCGTTGTTTTTCCTTTCTTTTGAATACGCTATTGTATATTTCATTTGTGACTTTCGGTTGAAATTTTATTGATTATTTAGACAATTGACAAACTGAGGATTAATTATAAACATAGTTTGACATGTTTCGATTAACTTTACTGGTACTATTAGGATGTATTCGTCTGCATGTTTTGACCGCCTTTGATCCAGTGGATTACTGAACAAAACGAGCCCCCCAAAAAAAAAAAAAAAAAAAAAAAAAAGTTTTGGGGATATAAAAAGGGACTTTATCGAACAAAAATAACGTTTATTGTGTAGATGGGACTCTTGTGACTGCAACCAGATGAAGATTAAGTTAAGTGATTAATTTTATTGCTATTTCTGACTTTCGTGACTACTTGGTTGGAAAAGGTTTTTATGCTTTTGTAAGCGGGGCACTGTCCTCAGATAATCGCATGGTATGCTTTCGCCGTAAGGCCTTTTTGAAATCTGACAAAGCGGCTGGATTAACAAGAAGTAATTTTTTAAGCAGATGTATAACACTTGTATTTTTATGAATGTTTATTATGACTATTTCTGTATTTTGAATTTGGCGCTCTGCAATTTCACCGGATGTTGTCGAGGTGGATCGCTAGCGGCTCGCCTGTGCCAGAGAGGTTTAAACATTAAATTAAATTTGTATGGCTTTTGTTACCTCATCCGACACTGTTATGAAAAACCCAACTCTGTAATAATGATCATAGTAATGGATTTTCAACTGTCTAAACTTACCTTACCTGCCACCGGTGGGAGACACCCAACTCAACTTGGCTTATTAGACTTGGAGTCCATTTCCGTCCAGTCCATTCAATTTATGGACATTGAAACTCAATTTATTTTAAATTGTACAGTTCATGAATTGAATTCCAAGTCACTCTCTAAATTGATAGATTTGACCCAGACTCTTCTGTACAGTATCGCACTGCAAAGGGTGTTGCTATTTTAAACAGACTTTGAACAAAGTTGGATTTGATTAGATTTCTCTTCCAAGATGGCGTAGCAGTAAGACGTCGTGTCGTGTCCCTTGTATATATAGTTTTTTTTGTTGTTTTTTTACATATTTTTCTTCGCATATCTTTTAAGACATTTTGCTAAACCTCAACTTCTAAATACTCTCCTGCAACCCGCCTCACCCAATGTAGCTATTTTTCCTAAAGTATTTATATTTACTTCGGATCCGGAACCCCTCAACTGAAGCTAGCCAGCTAACTACCAGCTATCAGTCAGCAAAACATTGCTAGCGGTCTTCAGCTAACCGGTCATCAGCTAACCTTTAGCTCGGAAAGCTCTCGCCAGTTCGAACAACGCGACTAACCAGAGCATAACGGACCTATTTTATTTTTTTATCCCCGGATTCCCACCGCAAACTGAACATTTTTCAGCTGGATCTTCACAACTAGCTATCTAGCTAACTGCAACCCCTGATGATTACTCCTGGCTAGCGTTTCCACCCACTTAGCTTGAAGCTAGCCCGGCCAGAGCCCCTATGCTACCACCGTAGCATACTCCTGGGCTACAATATCCGGACCCACGACCGGTCTATTGATGTCACCGCATGAAGAGGAATAAACAGACTCACCCCATCGCGACGTCCCCCAAAGGCTAACTCTCTAGCCCTTGCTATCTCCTTGCTTGCTAATTTGGCCTGCTAACTGCTAGCTTGTTTAGCCCCGGTCCGCTAACTGCTACCTTGTTCAGCCCCGACCTACTAATTGTTAGCTTGTTAGCACAGGCCTGCTAACCGTCTGAATCGCCGCGTCCCAAACACTCACTGGACCCATATTTACATATCTCTTTTCGATTTTTAATTTGTTTATACCTTCCAGTAACCTGCATCACCCAATGTGATACGGAATTGCTATTATTTTTAATTTTTAGAACACACTCAAGAACCTCCAGAAGCTAACCAGCTAACTAGCTACAAGCTATTTAGTCATTGTTAGTTTTTTTAACCTGGATAACACTCGCCAGTCCAGCTTCCCTGCCCCATCCACCGCTGCCCCCTGGACACTGATCACTTGGCTACATAGCTGATGCATGCTGGACTGTCCATTAATCACGGTACTCCATCTGCTTCTGTTTATGTTTTATCTGTCGGCCCCGTTGCCTAGTCAACGCCATTTTACCTGCTGTTGTTGTGCTAGCTGATTAGCTGTTGTTGTCTCACCTACTGTTTCAGCTAGCTCTCCCAATTCAACACCTGTGATTACTGTATGCCTCGCTGTATGTCTCTCTCAAATGTCAATATGCCTTGTATACTGTTATTCAGTTTAGTTATTGTTTTAGTTCACAATGGAGCCCCAAGTTCCACTCTTCATACCCCTGATACCTCCTTTGTCCCACCTCCCACACATGCGGTGACCTCACCCATTACAACCAGCATGTCCAGAGATTCAACCTCTCTCATCATCACCCAGTGCCTGGGCTTACCTCCGCTGTACCCGCACCCCACCATACCCCTTCTGCGCATTATGCCCTGAATATATTCTACCATGCCCAGAAACCTGCTCCTCTTATTCTCTGTCCCCAACGCTCGAGGCGACCAGTTTTGGTAGCCTTTAGCCGTACCCTCATACTACTCCTTCTCTGTTCCGCGGGTGATGTGGAGGTAAACCCAGGCCCTGCATGTCCCCAGGCACCCTCAGTTGTTGACTTCTGTGATCGAAAAAGCCTTGGTTTCATGCACGTCAACATCAGAAGCCTCCTCCCTAAGTTTGTTTTACTCACTGCTTTAGCACACTCTGCTAACCCTGATGTCCTTGCCGTGTCTGAATCCTGGCTCAGGAAGGCCACCAAAAATTCTGAGATTTCCATACCCAACTATAACATCTTCCGTCAAGGTAGAACTGCCAAAGGGGGAATTGCAGTCTACTGCAGAGATAGCCTGCAAAGTAATGTCATACTTTCCAGGTCCATACCCAAACAGTTCCAACTACTAATTTTGAAAATTACTCTCTCCAGAAATAAGTCTCTCACTGTTGCCGCCTGCTACCGACCCCCCTCAGCTCCCAGCTGTGCCCTGGACACCATTTGTGAATTGATCGCATATCATCTAGCTTCAGAGTTTGTTCTGTTAGGTGACCTAAACTGGGATATGCTTAACACCCCGGCAGTCCTACAATCTAAGCTAGATGCCCTCAATCTCACACAAATCATCAAGGAACCCACCAGGTACAACCCTAACTCTGTAAACAAGGGCACCCTCATAGACGTCATCCTGACCAACTGGCCCTCCAAATACACCTCCGCTGTCTTCAACCAGGATCTCAGCGATCACTGCCTCATTGCCTGTATCCGCTACGGAGCCGCAGTCAAACGACCACCCCTCATCACTGTCAAACGCTCCCTAAAACACTTCTGTGAGCAGGCCTTTCTAATCGACCTGGCCCGGGTATCCGGGAAGGACATTGACCTCATCCCGTCAGTTGAGGATGCCTGGTCATTCTTTAAAAGTAACTTCCTCACCATTTTAGATAAGCATGCTCCGTTCAAAAAATGCAGAACTAAGAACGGATACAGCCCTTGGTTCACTCCAGACCTGACTGCCCTCGACCAGCACAAAAACATCCTGTGGCGGACTGCAATAGCATCGAATAGTCCCCGCGATATGCAACTGTTTAGGGAAGTCAGGAACCAATACACGCAGTCAGTCAGGAAAGCTAAGGCCAGCTTCTTCAGGCAGAAGTTTGCATCCTGTAGCTCCAACTCCAAAAAGTTCTGGGACACTGAAGTCCATGGAGAACAAGAGCACCTCCTCCCAGCTGCCCACTGCACTGAGGCTAGGTAACATGGTCACCACCGATAAATCCATGATTATCGAAAACTTCAACAAGCATTTCTCAATGGCTGGCCATGCCTTCCGCCTGGCTATGCCTTCCGCCTGGCTACTCCAACCTCGGCCAAACAGCTCCGCCCCCCCCGCAGCTACTCGCCCAAGCCTCTCCAGGTTCTCCTTTACCCAAATCCAGATAGCAGATGTTCTGAAAGAGCTGCAAAACATGGACCCGTACAAATCAGCTGGGCTTGACAATCTGGACCCTCTATTTCTGAAACTATCCGCCGCCATTGTCGCAACCCCTATTACCAGCCTGTTCAACCTCTCTTTCATATCGTCTGAGATCCCCAAGGATTGAAAGCTGCCGCAGTCACCCCCCTCTTCAAAGGGGAGACACCCTGGACCCAAACTAGACCTATATCCATCCTGCCCTGCCTATCTAAGGTCTTCGAAAGCCAAGTCAACAAACAGGTCACTGACCATCTCGAATCCCACCGTACCTTCTCCGCTGTGTAATCTGGTTTCCGAGCCGGTCACGGGTGCACCTCAGCCACACTCAAGGTACTAAACGATATCATAACCGCCATCGATAAAAGACAGTACTGTGCAGCCGTCTTCATCGACCTTGACAAGGCTTTCGACTCTGTCAATCACCATATTCTTATCGGCAGACTCAGTAGCCTCGGTTTTTCGGATGACTGCCTTGCCTGGTTCACCAATTACTTTGCAGACAGAGTTCAGTGTGTCAAATCGGAGGGCATGCTGTCCGGTCCTCTGGCAGTCTCTATGGGGGTGCCACAGGGTTCAATTCTCGTGCCGACTCTTTTCTCTGTATATATCAATGATGTTGCTCTTGCTGCGGGTGATTCCCTGATCCACCTCTACGCAGACGACACCATTCTATATACTTCCGGCCCGTCCTTGGACACTGTGCTATCTAACCTCCAAACGGGATTCAATGCCATACAACACTCCTTCCGTGGCCTCCAACTGCTCTTAAACGCTAGTAAAACCAAATGCATGCTTTTCAACCGATCGCTGCCTGCACCCGCATGCCCGACTAGCATCACCACCCTGGATGGTTCCGACCTTGAATATGTGGACATCTATAAGTACCTAGGTGTCTGGCTAGACTGTAAACTCTCCTTCCAGACTCATATCAAACATCTCCAATCGAAAATCAAATCAAGAGTCTGCATACTAGTCCGCAACAAAGCCTCCTTCACTCACGCCGCCAAACTTACCTAGTAAAACTGACTATCCTACCGATCCTCGACTTCGGCGATGTCATCTACAAAATTGCTTCCAACACTCTACTCAGCAAACTGGATGCAGTTTATCACAGTGCCATCCGTTTTGTCACTAAAGCACCTTATACCACCCACCACTGCGACTTGTATGCTCTCGTCGGCTGGCCCTCGCTACATATTTGTCGCCAGACCCACTGGCTCCAGGTCATCTACAAGTCCATGCTAGGTAAAGCTCCGCCTTATCTCAGTTCACTGGTCACGATGGCAACACCCATCCGTAGCATGCGCTCCAGCAGGTGTATCTCACTGATCATCCCTAAAGCCAACACCTCATTTGGCCGACTTTCATTCCAGTACTCTGCTGCCTGTGACTGGAACGAATTGCAAAAATCGCTGAAGTTGGAGACTTTATCTCCCTCACCAACTTCAAACATCTGCTATCTGAGCAGCTAACCGATCGCTGCAGCTGTACATAGTCTATTGGTAAATAGCCCACCCATTTTCACCTACCTCATCCCCATACTGTTTTTATTTATTTACTTTTCTGGTCTTTTGCACACCAATATCTATACCTGTACATGACCATCTGATCATTTATCACTCCAGTGTTAATCTGCAAAATTGTAATTATTCGCCTACCTCCTCATGCCTTTTGCACACAATGTATTTAGACTCCCCTTTTTTTCTACTGTGTTATTGACTTGTTAATTGTTTACTCCGTGTGTAACTCTGTTGTCTGTTCACACTGCTATGCTTTATCTTGGCCAGGTCGCAGTTGCAAATGAGAACTTGTTCTCAACTAGCCTACCTGGTTAAATAAAGGTGAAATAAAAAGATGTAAAAAAGCATAACATGACCCTCCGTGTCCTATGTAGGAGTATGCCAAGCTGGCGTGCAGTAAGACGCACGCGTGTGGCCACCCCTGTGGCGGGGTGAAGAACGAAGAGAGCTGCCTGCCCTGTCTGCACGGCTGTGACAAAAGCACAGGCTGCCTGAAACAGGACGCTGACGACATGTGCATGATCTGCTTCACAGAGGCGCTCTCTGCCGCTCCCGCTGTCCAGGTATACTATACTGTACACAGAATTAAATACAATATGCTATTTATTTATTAATAGTATATTGTATCGCTATGATACTGACTTGCTTGAATCAGACGGTGACTCACACCTGGGTTCAATTAGTATCCGTTTTCTTTCATATATGTATGTGTATATATACAGTGGGGCAAAAAAGTATTTAGTCAGCCACCAATTGTGCGAGTTCTCCCACTTAAAAAGATGAGAGGCCTGTAATTTTCATCATAGGTACACTTCAACTATGACAGACAACATGAGAAAAGTAAATCCAGAAAATCACATTGTAGGATTTTTAATGAATTTATTTGCAAATTATGGTCGAAAATAAGTATTTGGTCAATAACAAAAGTTTATCTAAATACTGTTATATACCCTTTGTTGGCAATGACAGAGGTCAAACGTTTTCTGTAAGTCTTCACAAGGTTTTCACACACTGTTGCTGGTATTTTGGCCCATTCCTCCATGCAGATCTCCTCTAGAGCAGTGATGTTTTGGGCTGTTGCTGGGCAACACGGACTTTCAACTCCCTCCAAAGATTTTCTATGGGGTTGAGATCTGGAGACTGGATAGGCCACTCCAGGACCTTGAAATGCTTCTTACAAAGCTACTCCTTCGTTGCCC
>NC_068454.1:49531229-49571229 GCF_023373465.1 Oncorhynchus keta
GATTCACTCCAAATGTCAGCATTCAGAGGATGGATGCCCGGCACGTGCACTCTTGCTTGCATACTGTGGTGTTGGGCAGGTTATACAGTAATGTATGGAAGATGATGAGGAAAGAGACACACAAATCTATTACTAGGTGCCTTGAGCTAATTTAGTGTAGTTATCCCAATTTTAGTACCCCTGCTTGGAGGGAGCAGTGCCTCAGACACTGTTGTCCAGGGTTAAGTTTCAGATCAGACTGGTCTCATAGGCTAGTCGTAACATAGTCTAATTAAATCCTGGACACTCAAATTAGTATAATGTATGTTTGGTATGGTTACATAAGATAGAAGGTTACTTAAGGCAAAAAGGATGGTTGTTGGTTAGGATGGATGGGTGGGCATATAATGCAAATGTCGAGCAACAGGTGTATAATGCAAATGTCTATCCACCCAAAGGCTGTGTGTTCGAATCTCATCACAGACAACTTTAGCAGATTAGTAACTTAGCTTTACTATTTACTACTTTTTAGCTACTTGCAAATACTTAGCATGTTAGCCAAGCCTTCCCTAGCCATAACCCGAACTGTAACTCTTTCGCTAACCCTAACCCTTTAACCTAACTCCTAACCCCAACTCCTAGAGTTAACGTTAGCCAGCTTTCTAACATTAGCATTAGCCACCTAGCCAATCTAACATTACCCACAACAAATTGGAATCAACAAATTAACACATACCATAAGAAATGTTGCAAATCATGCTAAATGGAGTGTCTCGGGTTTACATACAGAATCAAACTTAATGCTCTTAGACCACATTGTTTAGATTACAAGGTTGTACTGTTTGACATTTTTAGAAAACCGTTTCTCTTTCTTTTCTTTGAAGGAAACAGTTTACTAAAAGGTTTTGCAAAAAAATGTTTATTGAAGTGGAAGGTTTGGTAGAAACGTTGGTCAGTAATGCATGGTCTACTTTTCCTCTTCCTAAATAGCCCTGACAGCACTAAGCAGACAAGGCTGCAAAACGATGATCCTGAAACCTTTTCACTTGTGACTGTGCAAACTGTGCAAAAAGCATTTACAGTTTGTTTTACTTGTGTTTCAGATTATTTTGTGCCAAATAGAAATTAATGCTAAATAATGTATTGTGTCATTTTGGAGTCACTTTTACATTTACATTTACATTTAAGTCATTTAGCAGACGCTCTTATCCAGAGCGACTTACAAATTGGTGCATACACCTTATGACAACCAGTGGAACAGCCACTTGCATCTAAATCTTGTTGGGGGGAGAAGGGGGGTGAGAAGGATTACTTACCCTTACTTACCCTATCCTAGGTATTCCTTGAAGAGGTGGGGTTTCAGGTGTCTCCGGAAGGTGGTGATTGACTCCGCTGTCCTGGCGTCGTGAGGGAGTTTGTTCCACCATTGGGGGCCAGAGCAGCGAACAGTTTTGACTGGGCTGAGCGGGAACTGTACTTCCTCAGTGGTAGGGAGGCGAGCAGGCCAGAGGTGGATGAACGCAGTGCCCTTGTTTGGGTGTAGGGCCTGATCAGAGCCTGGAGGTACTGAGGTGCCGTTCCCCTCACAGCTCCGTAGGCGAGCACCATGGTCTTGTAGCGGATGCGAGCTTCAACTGGAAGCCAGTGGAGAGAGCGGAGGAGCGGGGTGACGTGAGAGAACTTGGGAAGGTTGAACACCAGACGGGCTGCGGCGTTCTGGATGAGTTGTAGGGGTTTAATGGCACAGGCAGGGAGCCCAGCCAACAGCGAGTTGCAGTAATCAAGACGGGAGATGACAAGTGCCTGGATTAGGACCTGCGCCGCTTCCTGTGTGAGGCAGGGTCGTACTCTGCGGATGTTGTAGAGCATGAACCTACAGGAACGGGACACCGCCTTGATGTTAGTTGAGAACGTCAGGGTGTTGTCCAGGATCACGCCAAGGTTCTTAGCGCTCTGGGAGGAGGACACAATGGAGTTGTCAACCGTGATGGCGAGATCATGGAACGGGCAGTCCTTCCCCGGGAGGAAGAGGAGCTCCGTCTTGCTGAGGTTCAGCTTGAGGTGGTGATCCGTCATCCACACTGATATGTCTGCCAGACATGCAGAGATGCGATTCGCCACCTGGTCATCAGAAGGGGAAAGGAGAAGATTAATTGTGTGTCGTCTGCATAGCAATGATAGGAGAGACCATGTGAGGTTATGACAGAGCCAAGTGACTTGGTGTATAGCGAGAATAAGAGAGGGCCTAGAACAGAGCCCTGGGGACACCAGTGGTGAGAGCGCGTGGTGAGGAGACAGATTCTCGCCACGCCACCTGGTAGGAGCGACCTGTCAGGTAGGACGCAATCCAAGCGTGGGCCGCGCCGGAGATGCCCAACTCGGAGAGGGTGGAGAGGAGGATCTGATGGTTCACAGTATCGAAGGCAGCCGATAGGTCTAGAAGGATGAGAGCAGAGGAGAGAGAGTTAGCTTTAGCAGTGCGGAGCGCCTCCGTGATACAGAGAAGAGCAGTCTCAGTTGAATGACTAGTCTTGAAACCTGACTGATTTGGATCAAGAAGGTCATTCTGAGAGAGATAGCGGTAGAGCTGGCCAAGGACGGCACGCTCAAGAGTTTTGGAGAGAAAAGAGAGAAGGGATACTGGTCTGTAGTTGTTGACATCGGAGGGATCGAGTGTAGGTTTTTTCAGAAGGGGTGCAACTCTCGCTCTCTTGAAGACGGGAGGGACGTAGCCAGCGGTCAGGGATGAGTTGATGAGCGAGGTGAGGTAAGGGAGAAGGTCTCCGGAAATGGTCTGGAGAAGAGAGAGGGGATAGGGTCAAGCGGGCAGGTTGTTGGGCGGCCGGCCGTCACAAGACGCGAGATTTCATCTGGAGAGAGAGGGGAGAAAGAGGTCAGAGCATAGGGTAGGGCAGTGTGAGCAGAACCAGCGGTGTCGTTTGACTTAGCAAACGAGGATCGGATGTCATCGACCTTCTTTTCAAAATGGTTGACGAAGTCATCTGCAGAGAGGGAGGAGGGAGGGGGGATTCAGGAGGGAGGAGAAGGTGGCAAAGAGCTTCCTAGGGTTAGAGGCAGATGCTTGGAATTTAGAATGGTAGAAAGTGGCTTTAGCAGCAGAGACAGAGGAGGAAAATGTAGAGAGGAGGGAGTGAAAGGATGCCAGGTCCGCAGGGGCAGGCGAGTTTTCCTCCATTTCCGCTCGGCTGCCCGGAGCCCTGTTCTGTGAGCTCGCAATGAGTCGTCGAGCCACGGAGCGGGAGGGGAGGACCGAGCCGGCCTGGAGGATAGGGGACATAGGGAGTCAAAGGATGCAGTAAGGGAGGAGAGGAGGGTTGAGGAGGCAGAATCAGGAGATAGGTTGGAGAAAGTTTGAGCAGAGGGAAGAGAAGATAGGATGGAAGAGGAGAGAGTAGCGGGGGAGAGAGAGCGAAGGTTGGGACGGCGCGATACCATCCGAGTAGGGGCAGTGTGGGAAGTGTTGGATGAGAGCGAGAGGGAAAAGGATACAAGGTAGTGGTCGGAGACTTGGAGGGGAGTTGCAATGAGGTTAGTGGAAGAACAGCATCTAGTAAAGATGAGGTCAAGCGTATTGCCTGCCTTGTGAGTAGGGGGGAAGGTGAGAGGGTGAGGTCAAAAGAGGAGAGGAGTGGAAAGAAGGAGGCAGAGAGGAATGAGTCAAAGGTAGACGTGGGGAGGTTAAAGTCGCCCAGAACTGTGAGAGGTGAGCCGTCCTCAGGAAAGGAGCTTATCAAGGCATCAAGCTCATTGATGAACTCTCCGAGGAACCTGGAGGGCGATAAATGATAAGGATGTTAAGCTTGAAAGGGCTGGTAACTGTGACAGCATGGAATTCAAAGGAGGCAATAGACAGATGGGTAAGGGGAGAAAGAGAAAGACCACTTGGGAGAGATGAGGATCCCGGTGCCACCACCCCGCTGACCAGAAGCTCTCGGGGTGTGCGAGAACACGTGGGCGGACGAGGAGAGAGCAGTAGGAGTAGCAGTGTTATCTGTGGTGATCCATGTTTCCGTCAGTGCCAAGAAGTCAAGGGACTGGAGGGAGGCATAGGCTGAGATGAACTCTGCCTTGTTGGCCGCAGATTGGCAGTTCCAGAGGCTACCAGAGACCTGGAACTCCACGTGGGTCGTACGCGCTGGGACCACCAGGTTAGGTGGTCGCGGCCACGCGGTGTGGAGCGTTTGTATGGTCTGTGCAGAGAGGAGAGAACAGGGATAGACAGACACATAGTTGACAGGCTACAGAAAAGGCTACGCTAATGCAAGGAAATTGAATGACAAGCGGACTACACGTCTCGAATGTTCAGAAAGTTAAGCTTACGTAGCAAGAATCTTATTGACTAAAATGATTAAAATGATACAGTACTGCTAAAGTAGGCTAGCTGGCAGTAGCTGCGTTGTTGACACTACACTAATCAAGTCGTTCCGTTGAGTGTAATAATTTCTACAGTGCTGCTATTCGGGGCTAGCTGGCTAGCTAGCAGTGTTGTTTACGTTACGTTGAGTTAAAAGAACGACAATAGCTGGCTAGCTAACCTAGGAAATCGGTCTAGACTACACAATTATCTTTGAAACAAAGACGGCTATGTAGCTAGCTATGTAGCTAGCTACGATCAAACAAATCAAACCGTTGTACTGTAATGAAATGAAAATGTGATACTACCTGTGAATGCGACCGGGTTGTTGAGTTCTATTCAGTAGACGTTGGCTAGCTGTTAGCTGTTAGCTGTTGGCTAGCTAGCAGAGTCTCCTACGTTAAGGACGACAAATAGCTGGCTAGCGAACCTCAGTGAATTAAGATAATCACTCCAAGGCTACACACACTACTCCAAGGCTACACACACTAAACACACTACTTTTATTGTAAATAAAAATATGTTTTTAAACACTTCTACATTAATGTGGATGCTACCATGGTTATGAATAATCCTGAATGAATCGTGAATAATGAGTGAGAAAGTTAGACACAAATACTGTATCATACCCTCAAATTAAAGATGTTTAGTCTGCACTTCAAATCAAATGATATTTGAATACAACAGGTAGACCTTACAGTGAAATGTTTACTTACAAGTCCTAACCAACAATGCAGTTTAAAAACAAACAAAAAAATCCTAAAAACAATAAGAATAAGAAATAAAAGTAACAAAAAATTAAAGAGCAGCAGTAAAATAACAATAGCAAGGCTACTGTGGGTACCGGTACAGAGTCAATGTGCGGGGGCACCGGTTACTCAAGGGAAAAGAGGTGATATGTACATGTAGGAAGAGTTATTAAAGTGACTATGCATAGATAATAACCAGAGGTGTGGACTCGAGTCACATGATTTGGACTCAAGTCACAAATATGATGACTTGCAACTCGACTTTGACTTTAACACCAATGACTCGTGACTTGACTTGGACTTGAACCTATTGACTCGAACTGACTTGATACCCTCCCCAAGCCCAAATATTAAAAATGATGCTATTTAAACAAGTGTGCAACACATCAGCTCTTCATTTAACAGATTACAGTTCGAATTGGACAGCAACCAATCAAATTATGCCAGCTGAGAAAACGTTAGCGAGTGAATTTAGATGGAGCCCTTGGAAAGATGATACCCAAAATTATTATTTTCGGATATAAAGACGATGCTGTATCAACAAAAAAACAGATTGCAACTTGCAAAACATGCGGGAAGAAAATTACAGACAGAGGCGCAACAATTTTCAACTTTGTTAGACATTTGAAGCTGCACAAAGAACGGTAAGTCGTGGCTAATATAGCCGACAGCTATATATTTTATTACTTTACTATATATCATGTAGGCTAACATTAAATCAATGAGCCTCCACACAGTCAGTCAGTCAGTGCGGGAACGTGATCATTGCACCCAAGATTAAGCTACAACTGGCTAGGCAGTTGGTAGCCTAAATCCTACCTGATGTTACTGCTGTTCCTAAAACCACGTCAGCCTACTGTAACCACACAGAGAGAGAGAGTTAAGGTTGGGCGAATGTGTACAAGCCTACATCGCCTGATTGCGCCCCATAGCGATCCTCGATCACTATAGGGGGCGGGGGGGTCTTTCCCATGGCTACCCATGTATTGGAAATGTGGAAATATAACGTTTATTTAGAAAGTAATAAATATATAGATATTTTTAAAAGCATTCATGATTTGCGTGAAATGTAATATACTAACTATTACTCTTGTTAAAAATATGAAATAGTATTACATTTGGTGAAGAGCACATTATGACTTGTTTGGGACTCGAAACTCAAAGTTTAGGACTTGAGACTTGACGGTCTTGACTTGAGACTTGACTCGGACTTGCCTGTCATGACTTGGGACTTCAGTGCTAAGACTTGAGACTTACTTGTGCCTTGTAAAACAATGATTTGGTCCCACCTCTGATAATAACAGAGACTGACAGCAGTGTAAAAGAGGGGGGAGGCAATGCAAATAGTCTGGGTAAACATTTTATTAGATGTTCAGGAGTCATGGCTTGGGGGTAGAAGCTGTTTAGAAGCCTCTTGGACCTAGACTTGGCACTCCAGTACTTGTGCCACTTTAACCTCATAGTCATGTATCATTTCAAATTCAAAGTGCTGGAATACAGAGACAAAACAGCAACAAATGTGCCACTGTCCCAATACTTCTGGAGCTCACTGTATAACAGTGGTAATACCCTGCAAAGGAAAAGAGTACAGGTCAAAGCCATGGACTGCATGGCTGACTTCTAAGTTGACTTTACACAGAGTGGTATGGTGATTTGGACCACAAATACATATGTTTTTACATATATTGGGCTTGAAACAAGATACAGTTAAGCTACTTGAAAGACCATTTCAGGACTAGTTCCCATATCCAAAGCACGTCTCTACAACTAAGGCTTCCTATTTTGAAAAGAGGTCAGGGGTTGCTCCGGTTTTCTAGCATTAATGGTTCATAGTTCACAGGGGGACATAGGATGTGCCAATAGATATGAATAGATCATTGAAGTTACAAGGAAGCATTTTTGCTCTGATCAGGCCCTACACCCAAACAAGGGCACTGCGTTCATCCACCTCTGGCCTGCTCGCCTCCCTACCACTGAGGAAGTACAGTTCCCGCTCAGCCCAGTCAAAACTGTTCGCTGCTCTGGCCCCCCAATGGTGGAACAAACTCCCCCACGACGCCAGGACAGCGGAGTCAATCACCACCTTCCGGAGACACCTGAAACCCCACCTCTTTAAGGAATACCTAGGATAGGATAAAGTAATCCTTCTCACCCCCCTTAAAAGATTTAGATGCACTATTGTAAAGTGGCTGTTCCACTGGATGTCATAAGGTGAATGCACCAATTTGTAAGTCGCTCTGGATAAGAGCGTCTGCTAAATGACTTAAATGTAATGTAAATGAAACCCTATAGAGTTATATGTCCCATAGATCTCCAGAGAACGCAAAGTGCAAGGAGGCCCTATAAGTTTACAAGTATCAAAGAGGCCTTTACAGATGCATAGACTCTCTCTCTCTCTCTAACCAGTGAAAGGAAATCTAGTAAAATACTGTATGTTAGAAATAAATACATTTCTGTTTGCTGTATTTTTTTCTAAACGAACCGCTAGCTTGTGCTCGTCGTATTATCGACCTCACGTTACGAGACCTAACTAATGTTTTTTTTTACAGTAAAGCAAGATTATACCATTTCTAGTGCTCACACCTTATGGTGATAATATTGAACTGCATATCATTACACCAGGATGATACATAACATGAAGCAAACAAATCGCTACTTTATTTCAAGCAACATGGCGATGCATTTTGAAATGAAAACAAATTAACATTAAAATATTCCTTTCTGCATAACCTCATGATAGTGATATTTGCTAATCATGTCTCTCCAAGTGCATGTCATCCTTAATACTGTCATGACTCTCTCTCCTTTGTGTGGATCATGGGTGCCATCCTCTCTCCCACAGGAGAGGAGGGGGGGAGTTGGGCCAGTTTTATGACTTAATGACCAGTCATAAACTTTCTCTCGCTTGCCCCTGCAGTATGGAGAAATTAAAATAACTTTGTTATAACAGAGAGAGACTTTGCCAAAACTTCTAACATAAAACAATGAACATTGAGACAATATATTTCAACATCCAATTGTTGGGAATTATGACAGATGGAATATGGAAAATGTATGGATATTTTGTGATGTCATTAAAATGATCAGAAAGACATTATAACAGAAACATTCCAAGACCTGAACATACACCTCTGATGTTTCCATTCCAAGGACATTGTGACCTCTGGTGAACAACCAAGGACTTATATCGACCTACTCGCCAAAGACGGATAGAGTGGTTTCAACAGTGAGGTGACAGAGAACGACATCTACACATAAATATATGTTGCATTTCTAATCCGAATGAGCGGTTGTTAGGGTGCTAAATATTAATATTTACGGTGAGCGTAGTTTCGTAATGTGTGTACGATAAGTCTACTCTTTTTGTCTCTCCCGCTCTTTCTTTCCCCACCCCTTTCCATTGTGTAAGAAGACATATCAGATTCGTCCACTAGGGACTTTTCATATGCGTTATGTGCACTAGTCAGCTGTACAACTGAATGCCTTCAACTGAAATGCAATTAACCCAACCCCTCTGAATCAGAGGTGCAGGGGGCTGCTTTAATCGACATCCACGTCGTCGGCGCCCAGGGAACAGTGGGTTAACTGCCTTGCTCAGAAGAAGAACGACAGATTTTTACTGTGTCCGATCAGTGATTTGATCCAACAACCTTTCGGTTACAGGCCCAACACTCTAACCACTAGGGTACCTGACACCCCATCGATAACCCATACCATGTGTGTGTTTTTATGTATTTCTGTGTGATTATTTAGTTAGTAAACAAATAATTAAGACTATTTGTGTATCGCTGATTCCTCACTTAGGTTAGAGTTTGTGCAGATTTACGAAGTCAACGATATTCCGAATGAGACTGATATGAGGAAATGATTGATTGAAGACTGGTATTATTATCAATATATATTCTTGAGTTATTTCGGGAAACAGTAACTCATTAAATAAACTTTCCCATGGTGCCCCAAATTACTAATGGATGAATTGATACATGACTAACTTAATCCAGTGATAATTAAAAGTAGTAGGTAATTATTTGATAAGTAGCAGTCATCACATTAACGATAGTGACGTCACGACAATGCCTTCTTTCATTACAAGGGTAGGTAAGGCTTGCACTAATCCATTTCTTGACCGCATGTACAGTAGCTGTAGAAGGAAAATCTGGTATCCTTCAATATGGTTAGCCTCATTAATTGTCTAATGAAAAAGAATAATCCACACACTTATCTTGCCAGTATCAACCTTTTATTTTCTTTCAAATGATTATCAAATGATTCCCATTCCCAGAAATTTCCTCAGATGTGTGAGTGCTTTTACCATTTCTAATACTATCATTCCAAATGGAGAAAACATCTCAACAAAACAATGTGTGAGAATTTGCTAATCCTGTTTCAGCATAGAAATGACAAGGCACATGTACAATGTACAAGTGCATTGCTCATGCCCACAAGGCCAAAACTAATTCCACCATACACTATATATACAGTGGGGCAAAAAAGTATTTAGTCAGCCACCAATTGTGCAAGTTCTCCCACTTAAAAAGATGAGAGGCCTGTAATTTTCATCATAGGTACACTTCAAATATGACAGACAAAATGAGGAAAAAAATTCCAGAAAATCACATTGTAGGATTTTTAATGAATTTATTTGCAAATTATGGTGGAAAATAAGTATTTGGTCAATAACAAAAGTTTATCTCAATACTATGTTATATACCCTTTGTTGGCAATGACAGAGGTCAATTGTTTTCTGTAAATCTTCACAAGGTTTTCACACACTGTTGCTGGTATTTTGGCCCATTCCTCCATGCAGATCTCCTCTAGAGCAGTGATGTTTTGGGGTTGTTGCTGGGCAACACGGACTTTCAACTCCCTCCAAAGATTTTCTATGGGGTTGAGATCTGGAGACTGGCTAGGCCACTCCAGGACCTTGAAATGCTTCTTACGAAGCCACTCCTTCGTTGCCCGGGCGGTGTGTTTGGGATCATTGTCATGGTGAAAGACCCAGCCACGTTTCATCTTCAATGCCCTTGCTGATGGAAGAAGGTTTTCACTCAAAATCTCATGATACATGGCCCAATTCATTCTTTCCTTTACACGGATCAGTCGTCCTGGTTCCTTTGCAGAACAACAGCCCCAAAGCATGATGTTTCCACCCCCATGCTTCACAGTAGGTATGGTGTTCTTTGGATGCAACTCAACATTCTTTGTCCCCCAAACACGACGAGTTGAGTTTTTACCAAAAAGTTATATTTTGGTTTCATCTGACCATATGACATTCTCCCAATCTTCTTCTGGATCATCCAAATGCTCTCTAGCAAACAGATGGGCCTGGACATGTACTGGCTTAAGCAGGGGGACATGTCCTGCACTGCAGGATTTGAGTCCCTGGCGGCGTAGTGTGTTACTGATGGTAGGCTTTGTTACTTTGATCCCAGCTCTCTGCAGGTCATTCACTAGGTCCCCCCGTGTGGTTCTGGGATTTTTGCTCACCGTTCTTGTGATCATTTTGACCCCACGGGGTGAGATCTTGCGTGGAACCCCAGATTGAGGGAGATTATCAGTGGTCTTGTATGTCTTCCATTTCCTAATAATTGCTCCCACAGTTGATTTCTTCAAACCAAGCTGCTTACCTATTGCAGATTCAGTCTTCCCAGCCTGGTGCAGGTCTACAATTTTGTTTCTGGCGTCCTTTGACAGCTCTTTGGTCTTGGCCACAGTGGAGTTTGGAGTGTGACTGTTTGAGGTTGTGGACAGTTGTCTTTTATACTGATAACAAGTTCAAACAGGTGCCATTAATACAGGTAACGAGTGGAGGACAGAGGAGCTTTTTAAGTGGGAGAACTTGCACAATTGGTGGCTGATGAAATACTTTTTTGTCCCACTGTACATAATGAGTGGATTCGGTTATTTCAGCCATACCCATTCTGACAGGTGTATAAAATTGAGCACACAGCCATGCAATCTCCATAGACAAACAGTGGCAGTAGAATGGTGTTACTGAAGACATCAGTGACTTTCAACGTCATAGGCCACATTTCCAACAATTCAGTTAGTTACATTTCTGCCCTGCTAGAGCTGTCCAGGTCAACTGTAAGTGCTGTTATTGTGAAGTGGAAACGTCTAGGAGCAACAACAGCTCAGCCGCAAAGTGGTAGGCCAGACAAGCTCACAAAACGGGACCGCCGAGTGCTGAATCACGTAAATATCGCCTGTCCTCAATTGCAACACTCGCTACGATGTCAGCACAAGAACTGTTCGTCGGGAGCTTCCCGAAATGGGTTTCCATGGCTGAGCAGATGCACACAAGTCTAAGATCACCGTGTCCAACACATAGCGTCGGCTAGAGTGGTGTAAAGCTTGCCTCCATTGGACTCTGTAGCAGTGGAAACATATTTTCTAGAGTGATGAATCACACTTCACCATCTGGCAGTTCGAAGGACAAATCTGGGTCTGGCGAATACATTCCCGGATGCAGTGCCAAATGTACTGTTTGGTGAAGGAGGAATAACGATCTTCATGATTTCATTCGGAAAGTATTCCACATTGTTACATTACAGCCTTATTCTAAAATGGATTAAACAAAAAATGTTCCTCAGTCTACACAGAATAGCCCATAATGACAAATCAAAAATAGGGTTTAAGAAATTTGCTAATTAATTAAAAGTAAAAAACAGAAATACTTTATTCACATAAGTATTCAGACCCTTTGAGATTCAAAATTGAGCTCAGGTGCATCCTGTTTCCATTGATCATCCTTGATGTTTCTACAACTTGATTTTAGTCGACATGTGGTTAACTCAATTGATTGGACATGATTTGGAAGGGCACATGCCTGTCTATATGAGGTACCAATCCATGAGGTCAAAGGAAAACCAATCCATGAGGTCAAAGGAATTGTCCGTAGAGCTATGAGACAGGATTGTGAGGCACAGATCTGGTTCCATTGAAGGTTCCTAAGAACACAGTGGCCTCCATCATTCTTAAATGGAAGAAGTTTGGAACCACCAAGACACTTCCTAGAGCTGGCCGCCCGGCCAAACTGAGCAGTTGTGGGAAAGGGCCAATAGTGTTTTGGGAAACGGATCTTCGGCCGTTGTGGGAAAGATGCAACGTAAAAACAATTAAATTCCATTGCTATCTGGAAACCGGGCCTTGAAGTGTCGCTAGCAATCCCCGATCACACTTGTAGGGGATGTTATGGCGACACTGACCATGTTTACAAGCGCACAGTTTTCTGGATAGTAGCTCATATCCCGCTTAAGGTTTTATTCGGATAAGCATGCACCTCATGAGTATCCCTGTTAACCATGAATAGACAGAGTATTCCCAATTTAAATTCATATGCGTTAAATGGAATAGTAAGTGAAATATGGACACTGACTGTAGGCCTATAACCTCTCACACGTAGCGTAATATAATATTAACTCCTGCAGAATTATGTATTTCTTGCATTGAAATGATAGAACAAATGTTTATTTTGTCTCGGGAACAGGAGGGGAGAAACATTATTTATTAAGCCGATGTATAACACTTGTATTTTTTATGAATGTTTATTATTACTATTTCTGTATTTTGAATTTGGCGCTCTGCAATTTCAGACAACTATATTTTAAGTAACAATGTTTTCCAGACAAGGGTGGAAAAGATGGCTACAAAATTGAGATGCTCTTAATTTGGTAACATTAGCTAGCTTACATTAGCTAATGTCAGTCAAAGATAGAATGAACAAACAAACAAACAAACATGTTTACTCTGCTGAAGGTAGCTACCAATCTAAGCAATGACTACCATGGAATAGGCTAAATTGATTGAGTGTGTATACCAAAAGATAGCGATTTTATTTAGCTGATGGCTTTCAGAGTTCAATACAGGACTGTAACATTAGCTAGCTAATTTACCCACCTAGGCTAGCAAGCTAGGTAATATTAGTTTACCTCTAATTGGGAATAAAAAAAATAAAATAAAACTTTCACATCACTTCTCTGCTATCGTCGAACCGGATTCGCCATCAGTTCAGTCTGAAAATCCCTCTGATAATCTTTGGGCAACACATTATTCTTGATAGCTGCAAGCCACTGGCAGAATCAGGGTGAATCTCTGGTAGGTAGAATGGTGAAAGAGAACTCATTTTCACACTTGTTTGTAATTAGCACAGAACACCAAAAAAAACGAGTTTAAAAACAAAAATTGCCTAGAGAAGTTGGACGTTCGAAGTAAGCAACGCCATTATTCAAGTCGGTGGTACCTAGCGGGTGGCATCAGCATTCGCTATGAATGCCGGCCTTTGGATAATTGTGATGTTTATGATAAAAATATGTTGCAACATGTTGGTCCCATGTTTAATGAGCTGAAATAAAAGATCCCAGAATGGTTAAAAATGCACAAAATTCTCACATTTTGTAAACATATATATTTTTTACATCACTTGTTGATAATTTCTCCTTTGCCAAAATTGTTCGTCCACCTGACAGGTGTGGCGTATCAAGAAGCTGATTAAACAACAGGATCATTACACAGGTGCACCTTGTGGTGGGGACAATAAAATACCACTCTAAAATGTACAGTTCTGTCACAATGCCACAGATTATTTAAGTTGAGGGAGTGCGCAATTGGTATGCTGACTGCAGGAATGTCCACCAGAGTTGTTGCAAGAGAACGAATGTTCATTTCTCTACCATAAGCCACCTCCAACGTCATTTTAGAGAATTTGGCAGTAAGTCCAACCGTCCTCACAACCGCAGACCAAGTGTATGGCGTTGTGTGGGCGAGTGGTTTGCTGATGTCAACGTTGTGAACAGATTAACCCATGGAGGCGGTAAGCTACACAATTTAATTTTAACAATGGCAATTTGAATGTATAGAGATACTGTGACAAGATCCTGAGGCCCATTGTCATCTACAAGTCCATGCTAGGTAAAGCCCCGCCTTATCTCAGTTCACTGGTCACGATGGCAACACCCACCCGTAGCACACGCTCCAGCAGGTGTATCTCACTGATCATCCCTAAAGCCAACACCTCATTTGGCCTCCTTTCCTTCCAGTTCTCTGCTGCCTGTGACTGGAACGAATTGCAAAAATCACTGAAGTTGGAGACTTTTATCTCCCTCACCAACATTAAACATCTGCTATCTGAGGAGCTAACCGCTAATCGCTACAGCTGTACACAGTCCATCAGTAAATAGCCCACCCAATTTACCTACCTCAGCCCCATACTGTTTTTATTTATTTACTTTTCTGCTCTTTTGCACACCAGTATCTCTACCTGCACATGCCCATCTGATCATTTATCAAAAATGTATTAAAAAAAGGTTTAAAAAACAAAAATGGTCATGCCATTCATCTGCTGCCATCATCTCATGTTTCAGTATGATAATGCACTGCCCCATGTCACAAGGATCTGTACACAATTCCTGAAAATGTCCCAGTTCTTCCATGGACTGGATACTCACCAGACATGTCATCCAATGAGCAGGTTTGGGATGCTCTGGATCTACATGTACAGCAGCGTGTTCAAATTCCCTCTAATATCCAACAACTTCGCACAGCCATCGAAGAGGATTGGGACAACATTCCACAGACCACAATCAACAGCCTAAACAACTCTCTGCGAAGAAGATGTGTGTCGCTGCATGAGGCAAATGGTGGTCACACCAGATAGTGACAGGTTTTCTGATCCACGCCACTAACTATTAAAAAAAAGGTATCTGTGACCAACACTGTATTAGATTGTCCTTAGATTTATAACAGACAGTTTTAGAAACATAGAGAACTTTACTTTCACATTACATAAAAATAATTTCACAAATGCAAAATATACACTTACTGTACACTGTTTAAACCGGCTTTATCACAGTCACAGCTGACAGTATTTTTCAATGCCAACATGTTTCTGGCGGTCTTCTTCTATTACACACAAGTGTTCGGAGCATGCTAATGAATTTAAATCAATTGATAACCTGACATGAACTGTAACTCAGCAAAATCTTTGAAATTGTTGCATATACATTTTTGTTCTGCATAGTAATGATTATGTGCCCTGGCTGAGCCAGGGTGAAATTCCCCCTTTAACAACTAATGAGAATGTTTTCATTTCTCTCATTGACCTATCAAACCCTGGCCTGTTTGGCAAGACCTCCTGTTGCAGATGCACCTCCCCTAACATTCGTCTACAGTTGGTTGTTTCAGCCTAACCACTCAAAACAGACCAATGACACCTGGAACGAGATTATATATATATATATATATATATATATATATATTTTTAAAATATAATTTCACCGGCTGAGAGCAACAAAACCGTGTTGTATCACGGCTAAATTGTGACTGACTGATCTACAAATAATAAACATAATGACTCGTTAATTATGATGTCAGGTGATTTGCGTAGTTAATATTTTATGTCTATGTAACAGTCCGTTCCTCGCCCCGAATCGGGCTCGAACCAGGGATCCTCCGCACACACCGAAAACTGACACCCACGAAGCATCGTGACCCATCGCTCCACAAAAGCCACAACGCTTGCAGAGCAAGGAGAACCACTATTTCAAGGTCTCAGGGTGAGTGACGTCACCGATTGAAACGCTGTTAACGAGCACCACCGTTCACTAGCTAGCCATTTCATATCGGTGATATCTACAGTCGGTGATATCTACAGTCATAGCTGATTCGAGACAATCTCTTAAATAGTTGTTTGTACCTGTTACTACTCCAACAAACCATCTGTAAATGGAGTTAGTTTTGCATGGCCCGATGATTCGAGTACGCAGACTTTGTATTTCCATTGGTCCTTAAATAAAAACTTAATTTTCCCGTGGCACCGGGCCATGCAAAACGAACTGTATTTGACACGAGGAATCTGCCCCTTAGCTGGCTCAGAGGCCAATCAGAGCTCTTCGTTTGCTCAAGAGAAATACACCAGTAGCCAATCTCGATGTACCTATAGAAAACGTTGAAACAAAATGGCGCAGTCCATAATTCGAGCCATCAGACGAGCTGTCCCACAGTAAGTGAGAAATTCAACAATCAATGCTGTTGTGAACGAGGCTTTGTGTGACTGCAAATTACTACGAGCTTCAGTAAACCGAAACTGAGATATTGTGTCGACTGGCATGTCGTAAAAATACAGCTTTCGTTTACTTTTACCAGCATCAGCTAGTTATAGCTACTTTCAGCTAGCAGAGTTAGTCAACAAAAGTGACATTCACAAGTAGTTCAATCACATTATACTTTCATTATAATTACCATTCGAGTTGATTTAATCACCTACGTCTTGTTACAATGTTTCATGTCCGTGCCACACGTAGTAGATACTGTAGTTTCAATTTGCACATGTATCCAGAATTGTCATTATTTATAATGTAAATAGATCACTTCACGCTATATTTTCAGACCTATTTTATTGTGAACTGGTTTGATACAGTAACTAGATGCATGTGCTGTTTCTCTGCAAGCTAGGTTATTAACAATTTGACCAGGGGTGTTAAACTCACTCCATGAAGGGCCTAGTGTCTGCAGGTTTTTCATTTAAGTCCACGACAATCAGGTGTGGGCAGTTCCTTACTAATTTGTGACCTTAATTCATCAAGTACAAGTGAGGAGCGAAAACGCGCCGACTTTCGGTCCTCCTGGAATGAGTTTGACAAGTGTGGTGTAGATCCTATAGGATGTGTTGTGTCAGACAGTGATAACCACACATACTTCACCTGATACAATGCTTGGTGATATGAGTTCTTAACATTGGCATAAAACTATAATGGGTGTAAATGTAATGAATTGAAAGAACAACATGGGTTTCAAATGAGTTTTATATTTATTGTGTAGTAGGCCTATCCTACATAATTGCACTAAGATGTACCGGTACTCTTAAGGAGTCTACCGTTACTCCTTAATCACGGACCTTATATTATTTTCAGAGGTAGACTGGCTCTGGCAGCCAAAATGGCCAACTTCTCCATCTAAACTGGATTTCGATTATGAATTGTGCTACGGTTTTAGATTTATTTAAATTACTTTATTTAACTATGCAAGTCAGTTATGAACAAATTCTTATTTACAATGACGGCCTACCCCGGCCAAATGACGCAAGGTCAATTGTGCGCTGCCCTATGGGACTCCCAGTCACAGCCGGTTGTTATACATCCTGGAATCGAACCAGGGTTTGTAGTGATGCTTCCAGATTGGAGATGCAGGGCCTTAGATCAGGAGCCCTAAGGACACAGAGTTTCTCACCCCAGAGGTGCAACATCACAAGACTACCAGGAAAGCCAGACTAAAACGTAAAGCGCTTTACTTTCATATCACATCAAAATAATTTCACAAATGCAAAATAGGCACTTACTGTACACTATTTTAACCAACTTTATCACAGTTGCAGCCGACAGTATTTTTCAGTGAAAACACATTTCTGGCGGCCTTCTTCTATTACACACAGATTTTCGGAGCATGCTAGATAGTGACCAGCTGTCTTCAGTCTGTCTTCTGTAAACACACACTGTAACATGGATATGTGCCTGTGTGTGAACACTAACCCTATAAAAGTGTATCAATTTAACCTTTGTTTTTAGAAAATTATTTCTCACTGATATGAAAGAGAAGTTCCTTATGGTTCCAAAACCATAACACAAGTGTTGATGTTCAGACCGAGCATATGGGCTCCACTCTACAGAAGATGTCTTTGTCCAATGACTCTTTTGTGTAATGGAACTGAGTCATAGTCGAGGGCTATAAGGGCCCTACACAATTGTTGAGTCTCGACCTGTCACATCTGCACTTAATTCCTTTGGTTGGACTTAATGAGGAACTTCAAACAGTTTAAAAGTCAATTACAAAGGGGGCAGTGTGGTTTGTAGTTCTAGTAATCTGTCCGTATTGGTCATTGGGAAACATGGTGCGAGGTGGCTCTACTTCAAGGCAGATTAATTTCCAGAGGTGCAACAGTGCTAATCTGCAGCGTAAAGGTGACTGTCACACCAATCTACTGTTGGAGTGTGTGTGAGGTGTACAGTGATAGTGTTTTATACCTGTATTTTTTAAGGATATGTGCTTAGTGTCAGTAATTAGGGCCACCAGAAGAAAACAACTAGGCTAAAATCATTTGTGATTTTCATGCTGTTTGAAATGGGATTGTATTGTAAATTGTATTTTAAAGTTTGTTATAGACTCTTTGAAGATTTGTCCAAATGAGGACTAAAAGAGATCAAATCAAATCTAAAGGAAAAATACCCTGTTGCTTAGTCTGTATTTAAAATAAATAAATGGGCACAGACGTTCAACGTGTAGTTTTAATTTACATTTGGTTGAGTTGTAAACTAACATGAATGAATTGAAAAGTCTACAAAATTCACCATGTCATTGGCTTTAGGTTAAAAGTTGGTTGGAAAAAATGAAACAATTCCCTCACGTTGGTGACCTTTTGCAAATTCAATCAGTTTTCCATGTTAATTCAACATCAGCACATTTAATTTTTTGGTTGAAATGACTTGGAAGCAATGTTTATTCAACCAGTAGGATGTGTGTATTTGTTTTATGGAGAGACCTTGAGCTGTCGCCTTGGATTTGGCGCCAGGGCCGACTGCTCTTTGTCAGAAACACCCTCATGTCAAAGATGCAACAGCATCCTGGAGGAAACATTGACTGCCGCTATGAAATCGACAAGTGATGAAAGTCACCTAGAGCTTGTCAATTAGGTAGCCGGGACCTGGACCTTATAGCTTAATAGGCAGTTTCCCCTTTCAGGGTCTGCCAGGCATTTATAGCACAGGTTATAAAAAAAAAAGTTGAATGTCCCCCATGACAACATTTTAAATTAAGACTTACTGCATAAAGCCGTGTGGCTACTCTGCAATCATGGTAGACTGTTGTAAAGTGGCATTTTGTCTAAATTGGGAGGTAGGTTTCCGATCAAAGCACCACCACAACACTTTATATTTTACAGTGAAGGCTGCAACAGAAGCAAACTCCTTTGTTGGTGACCCTTCCGTCCGCGTGTGATTGGTTGGGGGAATGGCTGGCTCACTGAGAAACTCTTGAAGACTCACGTTATTGGGATTAAGTAGGCCATGTTAATATTATTTCACACCTTTATCTCCTCCCACTGTGCAAAAACTGGTTAAATCAACATGGTTTCCTTGTTATTCCAGCAATAAAAAAATTAAATGTTGAAACAACAGAAAACTGATTGGATTTAAAAGTCATCAACGTAAAGGAATTGTCATTTTTTCACCCAACTTTTAACCTAAATCCAATGACATGCTGAAATGTTTTGTTGATTTCATGTTGAATTCACATTAGTTGACAACTCAACCAAAAGTAAATCAAAATTAGATGTTGAAATCAAAGGAGGCTGGTGGGAGGAGCTATAGGGGTACAGGCTCATTTTAATGTCTGGAATGGAATCAATGGAATGGTACCAAAAACATGAAAACAATGTGTTTGACTCAGTTCCATTTATTCTATTCCTATAGCTTCTCCCACCAGCCTCTGGTTGAAACTATGTGCCCAGTGGGTTCTTTGTCTATAAAAAATAATCTGAGCTGCATGCGGTTGAACAAGTCACAGGAATCATGCGCTGCATTCATTCATATGGACAGAATATTGTGTATATACAGAAATTGGGTGCTGGATCCTTATATATAGTAATCCAAAGAACAGAAATAGGACGGCACCCTCTTACTTCATGGAGAGTAGACTATTTGAAGAAATTAGAGACTTGTTCAATGGATGTCTCTAGCAATTTATGTGAATATTCCTCATCAAGAGGGTTTAGATGCAATGAAACATTATTTGAATCAAAGAACAACTGGTTCCCCCCACTGACTTACTGCTGAGCTTGACTAATGAAATATTGACTAAGAATTATTTTAAGTTTGAAGACGGTTACACCTAATTATGCTAATTTGTTTATGCGGAAATTTGAGTTGGACTTTGTAAACTATAGTAATCCCTATTTATCAAAGTGTTTATGAGATATATTGATGACATATTTTTATTGATTTATTATGCCATGATCAGAGGGAACTCTCCTAATAATTCCCATTTGGGTGGGAGGATAAAGGTCCAAGGTAGAATAACATGTAACACAAAATATGTTGTATATCTCCTTAAGTGTTTTTGTAACTTTTATTATGTGGGTAAGACCAAACGTGAACTTAGGATATGTGAGCATATGAGCGTAATTTGCAACCGTGATGAAAAATCACCTGTTGCCAAGCATTTCAATAACCATAATCATGAACGAAGTTCCTTACATAATATGGGCATTGAGTTGGTGAAGGCGCCATGTAGAGGAGGTGATAGGGATAAATTACTTCTACAAAGAAAGACATAATGGATAGACTGCTTGGGCACTCTTGCCCCAGCAGGCCTTAATGAGGAATGTTATTTTTATAGTTTTTCTTGTAGTATGTTATAAATAGGCCAAGCTTTTAGGTAATGACGTCATGTATTGTGTGTTGATATATCTTTATTTGATTTTCATGTTTCTCCCACAGCTCCCTCTGCTGGGATCTCTTGATTGGGCCAATACTGACTGTGAATTTATAATTATGCCCATCTGTGTGGTGTTGTGACATTGACTGCCAATGGCTCATCCCCGAATTGTTTAAGTGGCAATAAAATAAGTAAATTTACCATAGTGCGGTCCTATTTCTGTTCGATGGTTAAAGGCCAACATTTGGTCGTTTAAACAGTCTTTGTAACATTTCTAGCTATAAAAATGGAAACATAATGATTTATTTTAGTGTGCGCAGAACGGCTGACTGGGGAACTCGTTTAATCCCGCCTATAGGTCTACTACAGTTTTTTCGGAAAGTATTCAGACCCCCTTTCCACATTTTGTTATATTACAGCCTTATTCTAAAATGGATTAAATGAATAAATGTCCAAGGGCAATCTACACACAATATCCCATAAAGACAAAGCAAAAAAAAAAGTTTTTTTAGAAATGTTTGAAAAAAGAAATACCTTATTTACATAAGTATTCAGACCCTTTGCTATGAGACTCAAAATTGAGTGCAATCTGTTTCCATTGATCATCCTCGATGTTTCTACAACTTGTTTGGAGTCCTCCTGTGTTAAATTCAATTGATTGGACATGATTTGGAAAGGCACACACCTGTATATATAAGAGCAAAAACCAAGCCATGAGGTCAAAGGAGCTGTCCATAGAGCACGAGATAGGATAGTGTCAAGGCACAGATCTGGGGAAGGGTACCAAAAAATGTCTGCAGCATTGAAGGTCCCCAAAAACACAGTGGCCTCCATCATTCTTAAATGGAAGAATTGTGGAAGCACCAAGACTCTTCCTAGAGCTGGCCGCCTGGCCAAACTGAGCAATCAGGTTAGAAGGGCCTTGGTCAGGAAGGTGACCAAGATGCCGATGGTCACCCTGACAGAGCTCCAGTTCAACCATCTCTGCAGCACTCCACCAATCAAGCCTTTATGGTAGAGTGGCCAGATGGAAGCCACTCCTCAGTAAGAGGCACATAACACCCCCTTGGATTTTTCCAAAAGGCACCTAAAGACTCTCAGATCATGAGAAACAAGATTCTCTGGTATGATGAAACCCAGAGTGAACTCTTTGGCCTGAATGCCAAGTGTCACGTCTGGAGAAAACCTGGAACCATCCCATTCCAAAAGGACAATGACCCAAAGCACACAACCAAGACAATGAAGGAGTGGCTTCGGGACAAGATTCTGGATGTCCTTGAGTAGCCCGGAATTGAACCCGATCGAACATCTCTGGAGAGACCTGAAAATAGGTGTACAGCAACGCACCTCATACAACCTGACAGAGCTTCAGAGGATCTGCAGAGAGGAATAAGAGAAACTCCTCAAATATGTGTGTCAAGCTTGTAGCGTCATACCCAAGAAGACTCGTGGCTGTAATCGCTGCCAAAGGCTCTTCAACAAAGTACTGAGTAAAGGGTCTGAATGTGATATTTTCGTTTTTTTATTTGTAATATATTTGCAAAAAATCCCTGTTTTTGCTTTGTCATTGTGTGTAGATAAGGGGAAAAACTATTTTAGTTCAGTTCAGACCCTATTCTCCGGATTTGACATGACTGGGAATACAGGTATGCATCAGTTGGTCACAGACGCCTTAAAGAAAGTAGGGGTGTCGATCAGTATCTGGTGTTACCATTTGCCTCATGCAGTGCAAAACAAATCTTTCCCATAGAGTTGATCATGCTGTTTATTGTGACCTGAGGAATGTTGTCCCACTCCTCTTCAGTGACTGCGAAGTTTCTGGATATTGCCTGGAACTGGAACACGCTGTCGTACATGTTGATCCAGAGCATAACATGCCTGGTGATTATGCAGGCCAGGGAAGAACTGGGACATTTTCAGCTTCAAGAAATTGTGTACAGATCCTTGCGACATGGGGACATGCATTAATCATGCTGAAACATGAGGTAATGGCAGCGGATGAATGGCACAACAACGGGCCTCAGGATCTCGTCACTGTATCTCTGTGCATTCAAATTGATATCGATAAAATGCAATTGTGTTCATTGTCCTTATGCCTGCCCATATCATAACCCCACCGCCACCACGGGGCACTCTGTTTACAACGTTGACATCAGCAAACCGTTTGCCCACACAATGCCATACACACTGTCTGCCATCTGCCCGGTACAGTTGAACCTGTGCTTCATCTGTGAAGAGCACACTTCTCCAGTGGCCGTTGAAGGTGAGCATTTGCCCACTGAAGTTGGTTACAACACGCAACTGCAGTCAGGTCCTTGGTGAGGACAACAAGCTTTGAGACGTTTTCTGAAAGTTTGTGCATAAGTTCATTGTTTCTCTGGTCTCAGACGATCCTACAGGTGAAGAATTCTAATTTGGAGGTAATGGGCTGGCATTGGTACTCTTGGTCTGTGGCTTTGAGATCGGTTGGACGTACTGACAATTTCTATTCAACGACGTTGGAGGTGGCTTATGGTAGAGAAATGAACATTCCATTCTCTGGCAAGAGCTCTGGTGGACAGTACTGCAGTCAGCATTCCAATTGCACGCTCCCTTAACTTAAGACATCTGGGGCATGGTGTTGTGTGTCAACTGCACATTTTAGAGTGACTAAATGCTCACTAACAGGGATGTAAACACATTTGTGCACAACATTTGAGAGTAATACGCTTTTTGTGCATATGGAACATCTCTGGGATCTTTTATTTCAGCTGATGAAACAGGGGACCAACACTTTACGTGTGAAGTAAAAAATGTCAGTGTAGTTTCTACAATGTTGACAGGATTAATAAAGCAGGGTTGGGTGGATTACTTGACAAATCTAATCCGTTAACCTACTAATAGCAACAAAAAATAAACGTTACAAATAAGAAACTAGGGATGCGTGATATAGCGGTGAACATATCGGAATCGGGCAATATTAGCTAAACATGCTGGCATCGGCCCGATGTCTAGTTTAACGCCAATGTGCAAAACCGATGTCAAAGCTGACGTGCACACCTATGACGTAATGATGCTGTCGCGATACGAAACCTTCAGCCCCGCCCCTTGGCCGGCAGCGGGGTGCTAGAGGTGGTTAGCGTCCCGTTCCCTGGATTGGACAGGGCACTATAGGTACTTCAGGTTATCTCGGTATAACCAGGACCGCTCGCGTAGCCCTGCCTCTCTTTCTATATCGACGCGTAAGAGAGGTCTTTTGCCTTGTCACTCTCAACGGTCTAGCTCTAGCTGGGATGTGTGAACCCCACCTTTATCCTCTAGACTCTTTGTTTCATCACTAATTGGTCCTTGAGTTATTATTAAGCACTAGTCCTACCAGTCTCTATATGATTTCCCTGTGGTTGAGTGTTTCCCCTCTGTGATGTATCTAGTTTAAAGTGTGAAGACCTTTAGTCAACTTAGTCTCACTACTCTGCCCGTCGGCTATGTATCGCTTGAAAAATAAAACTTAGATAGACCGATAAGACAATTAAATGAATCACTACTGGACACACCTTCCTCTTTGTCTTTTAATAGTAACTCATTCTGTCGTAGAGTACTGATCTCCGTTTCCAGTGTCCCGGTAGCGGGAGTGTCAGAGTTGTTATCTCCCGTGCCGTTAACTGTCTTTGAGAGAACCGTTTACTCGAGACAAAATAAGACTACCGTTTATTTTTGAAAACACAGTTTTTGTCTTTTACAATCAAACACACTTCAAAATACACAATTGTTACTCGGTCACACACAGCGTTAATCAAAAACATGCAAATGCCTTAATGCTCTATAAAATGCCTGGTACAATGATAACACTTATCTCTAATGAAATATAATACTTCAACTTAATTACCTTTAAAAGATGACAGGGAGACCCACGAGATCAGGAGCGGTGTTTCAATCGGTCAGAGTTCTGAGAATTTAGTTTATGCATCGATCTCTCCTATGAGGAATCGTTGGTTCAACTAAATTTCGAGATTCAAGTTAGAGTACTCTAACCTGCCCTCAGGTTGGATAGTATTGTCAAATAACCCGCAACCGCGATTCCAGGGCAAGGCACTGTGTTACAACAGTACATGTGTCACTGGGTCAGTCGGAGACAGAGTCGATTCAAACAATTTTCCAACCGTTCTCAGCAGGTGGTAATTCTGCCGTTGATCTACCGCAGTGTCTGGGGCAAGCAACCCGGCCGGTGCTACAGTGTTCCTCGGTCAATTAAGACTTTGTCACAACGGTACACTCGGTCCAAACGTATGCTGCACACAGGGTCAACTGGTCGATAGGTAAACGGACTCTTACCCTGGTATCCAGCAAGTTAGAATCTTTAAGTAATTTGAGTCAGGGGGCAATTACCCAAAGTCAAATGGTTGTCTAAATGAATTCAGAATTCAAGAAGTCAGCGCCAAAGTAATGGCAAATGTCTCTTTATATACCTTTTGATTCTCTGCACCCGATCTGCTGCTCCTCCCATTCCCTCAGAGCAGAGAGGGTGATGACATATCTTACAACAGGAAATACTTTTCTTACAGTGCATATATGGCTTGGGGGTAGAACTATTCGGTACCGAATAGCTATTGAGTCTAATTACATGGAACAAGCTCTGCGAAAGGAGTTCGTGGAAACAAACAATGTGGTGAGACTTAAAAGAATAAGATTTATTACCCACAGCCGATGTGGGTAAGACCTTTAGGCAGGTCAACATTCACAAGGCCGCATGGCCAGACGGATTACCAGGACATATACTGCGAGCATGCACTGACCAAATAGCAAGTGTCTTCACTGACATTTTCAACCTCTCCCTGTCCGAGTCTGTAATACCAACATGTTTTAAACAGACCACCAGAGTGCCTGTGCCCAAGAACACTAAGGTAACCTGCCTAAATGACTACCGACCCGTAGAACTCACTTCTGTAGCCATAAAGTACTTTGAAAGGCTGGTCATGTCTCACATCAACACCATCATCCCAGAAACCCTAGACCCACTCCAATTTGCATACTGCCCCAACAGATACACAGATGATGCAGTCTCTATTGCACTCCACACTGCCCTTTCCCACCTGGACATAATAAACACTTATATGAGAATGCTATTCATTGACTACAGCTCAGCGTTCAACACCGTAGTGCCCACAAAGCTCATCACTAAGCTAAGGACCCTGGGACTAAACACCTCCCTCTGCAACTGTATCCTGGACTTTCTGATGGGCCACCCCAGGTGATAAGGTTAGGTAACAACACATCCGCCACACTGATCCTCAAGATAGGGGCCCCTCAGGGGTGCGTTCTCAGCCCCCTCCTGTAGTCCCTGTTCACTCATGACTGCACGACTCCAACACCATCATTAAATTTGCCAATGACACAACAACGATCACAGCCTGATCACAGACAACAACGAGACAGCCTATAGGGAGGTGGTCAGAGACCTGGCCGTGTGGTGCCAGGACAACGACCTTTCCCTCAACGTGTCCAAGACAAAGGAGATGATTGTGGACTACAGGAAGAAGAGGACCGAGCACTCCCTCATTCTCATCGACGGGGCTGCAGTGAAGCTGGTTGAGAGCTTCAAGTTCCTTGGTGTCCACATCACCAACAAATTAACATGATCCAAGTACACCATGACAGTCGTGAAGCGGGCACGACAAAACCTATTCCCCCTCAGGAGACTGAAAAGATTTGGCATGGGTCCTCAGATCCTCAAAATGTTCTACAGCTGCACCATTGAGAGCATCCTGACAGGTTGCTTCACTGCCTGGTATGGCAACTGCTCGGCCTCCGACCGCAAGGCACTACAGAGGGTAGTGCTTACGGCCCAGTACATCACTGAGGCCAAGCTTCCTGCCATCCAGGACCTCTATATCAGGCAGTGTCAGAGGAAGGCCCTAAAAATCGTCAAAGACTCCAGCCACCCTAGTCATAGACTGTTCTCTCTGCTACCACATGGTAAGCGGTACCGAAGCGCCAAGTCTAGGTCCAAGAGGCTTCTAAATAGCTTCTACCCCCAAGCCATAAGACTCCTGAACACCTCGTCAAATGGCTACCCAGACTATTCACATTGCACCCTTCTCCACACCACTGCCACATTCTGTTGTCATCCATGCATTGTCACACCAATTAACTCGACCTACATGTACATACTACCTCAAATAATCGGTGCCCCTGCACATTTACTCTGTACCAGCAACCCCGTATATATTATTTTTTACTGCTCCTAATTACTTGTTACTTTTATCTCTTATTCTTATCCATAGTTTTTTTGAAACTGCACTGTCGGTTAGGGGCTCGTAAGTAAGCATTTCACTGTAAGGTATGTCACTGTTGTATTCCGCGCATGTGGCTAATACAATTTGATTTGAGTAAGTATTAGCTTGGTTGCCACTTGTTGTTCGCCTATTGAAATTGAACCTCCGTTCATGAAAATAAATAGCTAGCCAGCTACTTAACCCTGTTGCCCAAAGCTAACGTTATCAGCAGCCAGGTAGCTTCATCTGGCTAGTGAAGCTCGACCTGACCGGGTTATGTGTTGTGACGCTAGCCACAATAAGGATTAGGCACAATAGTGGAATTTGCGATTTGCCTCCAAAATAAAAGTATGTAATTGACAGTGATGCAAAGAACATCGTTTGCATCCATGAGCTAGCTATCTTTTTTTATGACAAGCACTGTAGGTGCACGAGACAACTTTACCAGCATCATATTAGACGTATCGATGAAACATTGTGACATTTGAAATACAAGTGATAGTGTAATCAATGTGTAATAACTAAATATAACATTTATGAACGCATTAAATTATGTGACGTGCAGTCATATTCAGGTCCTGATTTGTCAAAAAGCTTATTTGACATGTCAAATAGTGTTATTTGACACGTCAAATAGTCTTAAATAGTATATTTTTTGACACGCAAAGACCCAAACATTGTTCCATAGGAATACTGGTTGAGAATGAAATGATTGAATAAATGAACAACAAAATAGCACAGTAAGTAAGTGAAAGAAATAGATTTTGATTATGTTTTACTAATAATGGGGACATACGTAAATGCCACCAAAACTTATATTTGTGTGTGTGTGTGACCTTTACATAACTAGGCAAGTCTGTTAAGAACATGTTTTTATTTACAATGACGGCCTACCCTGGATGACGCTGGGCCAGTTTTGGGCCGCCCTGTGGGACTCCCAATCACGGCCGGATGTGATACAGCCTGGATTCGAACCAAGGACTGTAGTGACACGACTTGAACTGAGATGCAGTGCCTTAGACCGCTGCCTCCGCGTGTGTTAACTATTTAACTATACTAGAATGCTTAAAAGGCAGCTAAAATTTAAATATCTCTATTGGGTTTTTTTTGGCAAGGAAAATATTGGATATCAGTATCGGCCAAAATGGCATATGGGTGCATCACTGGAAGAAACAATAAAACCAAAAGAAAAGTTGACATCCTCTATTGTTGATGTTTCTTTATCTGAGCACCACTGTCGATTTTTTACTAACTTCTTGCCCATAGCACAGGGTAATAATGAATGCATCATTAAATTTATACTGAATCAATCATTGAAATAAAAAATTAAACACTATCATACCTCTTGAAGTTGCTACAGATTTTAATGAGTGTACTAACAATACACCATCCCCCATTCTGCTTTCCTCCAGTGATGATTTTGTCGATAACTTTAATAGCAAATTAAAGCCAACCATTGATGCTGTAGCTCCAGTAAGGTTGAAAAAGCCCACATCCAAACGGATGAGTGAAGTTAAGAGAAATTGCAGAAAGGCAAAGCGGAAGTGGATAATAGTCAAAGTTTCCGGTCCATTATGATATTCTGAGAGAGCAGCTTGGTGTATATATAACAACGCAAATAGAAGAAATGCCAGATCAGCTAATTTTTGTAATTTGATCACTAATAATCAGAATAATTTACGAGTGCTCTTCTTGACCATTGATGGCCTGATAAATCCTACCCCTTGCAAACCTATTTGAACTTTACACCACATCTAAATGTGATGAGTTTGCGGCATATTTCAGAGATAAGATAGCAAACATTAGGCTAGATATCAGTCAAGCAAGACCTGATAAGAAGTTTGATATGTGCCCTAGCCTACCACACAATGGCAATGGATTTATTTTCCCTGGTTGACACAGACATGCTCAGGAAAGTGATAGAACGTCTACCTGCCTTCTCCATCCTATCCCCTGCCTTCTCCATCCTATCCCCAACACCTTCAAAACAGTTTTTAATTGCATATCTGAAGATGTGCATGCTATTGTTAATCACTCCCTGTTCACAGGCACTTCCCCACTGCACTACAAACTGCTATGCTGAAGATAAGATGAGTGATTTAGATTCTTTAGCTCTCAGCTGTTTTCGACCAATCTCCAACCTTCCATTCTTAAGCAAAATTCTGGAGGAATTTGTTTTCAAACAGCTAAATTACTTTAAGTGCCAACTATACTTTTGGAATATTCCAATCTGGTTTTCGTGCCAACCACATCACAGAGACGGCCTTAGTTAAAGTGGTAAATTATCTTAAAGCCAACACAGATGCCAAACAGTTCTCAGTCCTTGTACTCTTGGATTTAAGTGCTGTTTGACACTGTTGACCATGATGTCCTTCTGGACAGACTGGAGAGGTGGTTGGCATTTGGTCCAGTTCTAAATTGGTTGAGGATCTATTTAACCGGTCAAGAGTTTTTTTTTGGTGAACTTAACTCAGAGAAAATGGATACACATGGTGTTCCATAAGGTTCAATTTTGGGTCCAGTACTGTTACCCCTTGGCAGAATTATCAGAAAGCACAGCATTGATTTTCACTGCTACACAGACGATACACAACTTTACATTTCTGTGTCGCCATATAATTTTAGCTCTACCAATACATTATTAGACTTTATTAGTGATTTAAATACTTGGATGGCTCACTATTTCATCAAGCTGAATCAAGACAAGACTGAGGTACTTCTTATTGGAGTCAAAGTACAGAGAGAGAATCTGTCCGTACATTTGAATTCCCAGGCAATGAACATAAAACACCAGGTAAAAAATCTAGGTGGTATTTTAGATTCTGAACTCAAAATAGCTTTTTACCACCTGAGGAACATTGCCAAGGCGTTTCTAATCTCAGGACGATACAGAGAGACTCATCCACACTACACCAGTTTTAAAGTCTTTGCACTGGCTGCCTGCAAGTTTTTAGAATTAATTTTAAGATTCTTCTATTGGTTTTCAAATCATTACACAATTGTGCACCACTATACATAAGAATAACTGATATCACATTTACATAAGTATTCAGACCCTTTACTCAGTACTTTGTTGAAGCACCTTTTGGCAGTGGTTACAGCCTCAAGACTTCTTAGGTATGATGTTACAAGCTTGGCACGCCTGTATTTGGGGAGTTTCTCCAATTCTTCTCTGCAGATCCTCTCAAGCTCCGTCAGGTTGGATGGGGAGCGTCACTGCACAGCTATTTTCAGGTCTCCCCAGAGATGTTCGATCGGGTTCAAGTCCAGGCTCTGGTTGGGCCACTTAAGGACATTCAGAAACTTGTCCCGAAGCCACTCCTTCATTGTCTTGGCTATGTGCTTAGGGTCGTTGTCCTGTTGGAAGGTGAACCTTCGCCCCAGTCTGAGGTACTGAGCGCTCTGGAGCAGGTTTTCATCAAGGATCTCTCTGTACTTTGATCCGTTCATCTTTCCCTCGATCCTGACAAGTCTGTCTCCAAGTTCCTGCCGCTGAAAAACATCCCTACAGCATGATGCTGCCACCAGCATGCTTCACAGTAGGGATGGTATTGGCCAGATGATGAGTGGTGCCTGGCTGCCTCCAGACGTGACGCTTGGCATTCAAGCCAAAGTGTTTAATCTTGGTTTCATCGGACCAGAGAATCTTGTTTCTCATAATCTTTTAGTCCTTTAGGTGCCTTTTGGCAAACTCCAAGCAGGCTGTCGTGCCTTTTACTGAGTGGCTTCCGTCTGGTCACTCTACCATAATGGCCTGATTGTTGGCGCGCTGCAGAGATGGTTGACCTTCTGGAAGTTTCTCCCATCTCCACAGAGGAATTCTGGAGCTCTGTCAGAGTGACCATCGGGTTCTTGGTCACATCCCTGACCAAGGCCCTTCTCCCCAGATTGCTCAATTTGGCCAGGCGGCCAGCTCTCGGAGGAAACAAACAACTTCTATTTAAGAATGATGGAGGCCACTGTTCTTTGGGACCTTCAATGCTGCAGATGTTTTTTGTTACCCTTCTCAAGATCTGTTCCTCGACATAATTCTGTCTCGGAGCTCTATGGACAATTCCTTTGACCTCATGTTTTTTTTTCTCTGACATGCACTGTCAACTGTGGGACCTTATATAGGCCGGTATGTGCCTTTACGAAACATGTCCAATCAATTTTAGTTTACCACAGGTGTACTCCCATCAAGTTGTCGTAACATCTCATGGATTATCAATGGAAACAGGATGCACCTGAGCTCGATTTCGAGTCTCATAGCAAAGGGTCGGAATACTTATGAAAATAAGGTATTTCTGTTTTAAATTTTGCATAAATGTGTGTAAAAAAAAGTTAGATTTGTCATTTAGGCTATTGTGTGAAGATTGATGAGGAAAAACATGTATTTAATCCATTTTAGAATAAGGCTGTAACGTAACAAAATATGGATGCTGAATACTTAACAAATGCACTGTACTAGTATTGACATTTTCTGAACTAAATATCCCATATTACATGGAGAATATGTCTTCTTGCATTTCTTTAACTACAAAGGTGAAGGTGTCTTTCACAATGTTTTAAGTAAATCATCCCATTCATGTGGTGGCTGGCAGCATAGGGCCAGCCTCTGCATCCCATAGAAAAACAAATGAGTGCTGAGTGACACCTAATTTTCTCATTGATTGGTCCTGGTTTCCAGCCAGGCAGAGGTAAATTGTGGCCGTAATCCAATCAGGCAAGAAAACACTAACAACCTGAGTCCCTCTGGAACCATGATTGGAATAGCCGTGGTCAGGTTCTTTAGGGCACGCCTCAACAAAACGTTTACAAACAGTTTGCAACAGAAAAGGAAAACAAGTGTTCCTTATTGGACAAGCTCCCTGTTTGTGACGTTTCTTCTGTTTTGTGCCTATTGAACCCGACCCAGGTTTGGAAAGCAGGAGGCCAAGAAAAACTTAAGTCACAAATGCTTGGCCCTATTTCTGACTGTATCCAAATGTTTTTAACCCTATTTCATCTGTTTAGCCTACTGCTTTAATGCCCACCCGGGGCCTGGTGAGAGCAAAGAACCATTTTTAAAAGCCGATCGCCCTCGTTTTCCCCCCTTGTAAAATACATTAGACGTTGAAGCCTAACTCAAGCGGGAGATAATTTATTTTGTCTTTTCGGATTTAACAGTAGTGCCCTGAAAACATGGAGAGAAAAGGCACCATCTGTGTGTGTGCTTGTGTGCACATGTGCTCAGAAATACTTTTTCTTCCTCTTACTACTTTTCAAGCCAGTACATTACTATATAACCTGTTGTTGACCCAACTTAAGCTGGCCTTTTTGAAATGCGTTACAGAGCATTACGTTAACATATGTTGCAGTGGATAATAAGGCTCTCGTAGAACAGGGCTTGAGTGATATGTGGAGTAAATTGTGCTGTGGATGGGATGGCAAGAGGGGGATCGAGCAGAGAGAGAGGCCTGCACTTGTCCCAAGGCACACACACTGTGAAGGATCCCATACAGCTAGCTGATGGATCTGTAGCTGATGGATCTGTTACCCTGGGTCCCCACAGACACAAAAAAACAACCAGCTCCCCAAAATAAGTGCCTGGGCTCTGGGAACAAGGGCCTTTGATCCACGGCATCATTCTTAGCCGACGAGCAGGGGCTTCCTTGCGTCTTCAGAGCCCAAGCATATGGGATCGCATCTGTACAAACAGGGCCGCAGTGGAATGTGGAACAATGCAACAAAATAATCTTGTTCTGGAGAAGAACGTTGGGGGGTGGTGGGGCCTAACAGGGCCGTTTGTGTGGTTTAGAGATTGAGCGTGGTAGTAGGATGGAATGATCAATGTTGGCAAATATGCACAGTGTTTTTAATGATAACAAGAAAGTGGGAGATTTGTGTGTTTGACTTAACATTACATGTGGTGAGCCAGTGGAAGTGGTGTGATGAAATCTCCTGTAAAACAATAAACCTATTTGAATTAGCCAAGAGTATAGGCCTATAGCAGGGTTTTTAACATGAAGCATGTTTGCTATCTTAGCTAAAATTGCATTATGTGTACTTTTTGCTAAATGTACCTTTTTGAGTCCATTGTTTGGTTGGAGAATAGCATTTGCCCTAGGCCTTTTTTCTCTCTCATGTCAGTCACTGAGAGTCACTCAATTAGCAGATGTTAGCTAACATTTTTTGTTTGGTAAATTTGTAGTAATCATGGTCAAATAATTGATTGGGGGGGGGGCATTGATTTTGTTAGTCAATCTCATTCAGATTCTGCCCCATGGCAAAACGAGTAGAATTTACCGCAGCGCTATTTGGACAAAATATCACATTGCTAATTTTTGCGATTGTGATTATGAATTGTGATTTTCAAACACTTGGGTGAAAACCTGGCAATTCAATCAGACATGGTTAAAACAAGTGTCAGGGTAGAGAACATCTCTTTTTAAATGATAATATGAATACATACTGTGCTAACTGAATTAAAAATCAAATGAAACAACTATTTTCCATCATTGATAATATAAAGGATTATTACGCACCTGCATATAAACACACATACATTTTTAACATGATCATCAAAATATAGTGTGCTGTGAGCGCAGCGCTTATTCATTCATTAATGAATAAGATTATAAGTTCCTATTTCACCATTATGAGTTCTTAAATAGCACAAGTTATTTATTTATTTATTTATTCAGGCAGCCATAGACTGCAGATAGAATAGGATGTTTATGATTGTGTAATCATGTATAAGAAAGCTCAATCATTATTATAAGTCAGTGCCTTAACATGTAAAATGTAGTCTAGCGATTGTAAGGTGCAGCCTGTGTCCAAAACATTGAAGTCTGGTGCAGTTATTTAATGCAACATGTTTGTACCTTCATTTTGTTATACAGTGTTGGGATGGCGACTTAGGAGAACTATGTACGAGACAGAATTTGAATCTCCTGTCCAGCTTGTTTATCATCTTCTTCAAGCAGTCTTTGCTGACTCTGTAAACAGGAATCATGTCTTTGGCTCAGTGATTTCTGTGTCTACAGGATGCTTTTTTGTAGGGTGTTACACTTGGAAACGCATTGGCAATCGATGCCTGTTTAACGTAGGTGCCTGGTTGCAGAGTATGTGAGCAGAGCTGGAATGGAGTTTGGCCAATTTGCCTGGAACGCGGCGCAAGTTTCCCAAAGGGTGGAGCGTCGGCCTTCTCGCCCGCTCAAATTTCGCTCCAGTAGTGCTCACTTCCAGAGCTCAGGGCATGCCTGGCCCAACATGCATTTGTAGTCTACTTTAGTGCTGCTATAGCCCCTTACTTTAGCTACAGTCATGGAGTTCGCTAAATATTTTCATAAAGGAACGGATAAAACACAGCTGCAAAATCAAGGTGACTTACGAAGATGAGGAGGAGCAAGAGTGAGGTGATGTAGTGTCCACAACCAAAGAATCATTGTGGAATCTGAGAAGACACTTGTCCCAAAAGCATGATTGTGTACTTACTATGTGCACAAAATCTCCATTTAATGTATTTAAAATAAAAAAAATCTATACAATAGGCCATCATTGACTTTGGCTAGGCCTGGGATATTGCCTCTTCCATTTTGATAGGTGGGCCTAAAGGTTTTTACAACTGCATCCCTGCCCGGATGCAGCCTGGCAAGAGTGGCCCGATGGGTGTTTAGCATCCCCAGTGGCAAGCACAGAGAGGGTATTCTCCACTGCTGGTCTGCTCTCCAGGCACTATCGCATGAGCCTGAAGCCAAAGATTTTGACCCAACTTGTTTATAAAAATGAATTCAAAGGCACTGAGCCTAATAAGGCAATTCTCGTTTAATTTGTATTTAATTCTAAGTAAGTCACATGTTTAAATGCTGAGTTCTTAATGTCCCTGCCAGCCTAGTGTGTCGCACTCGCTTCACAATTTATTTATTTGAAGGCTATAGCCTTGAAGCAATTGAAATAATATAGCTTAAATAATTAATGTTCATTAGTTCTTAGGCTACCTCTCTGGCTCCTGACCTATTTAGAGTGTTTATATGCTGTTTTAATACATATTAGCCTATTTGAAATGATGATCTCTTCTCACCTTTTCATATTTATTAATATACTTTTCAACCAAATTATATTGTTTGGTTTCAATACTTAAAAAACAAATGGTAGATCCAGGTAGTCACAAAAATAGATGGGTGTTGGTTAGGGCCGTGTCGGTCATGAAATTTTGTCAAGCAAATAACTGCCGGTCTCATGGTTATTGACCGTTAATTAACATAAGCATATTTAACATCTCCAGGCTCCCGCACATAGCCTACAAGCCACTGATGAAAACCTTTGGAACGTCTACATTTTTAAAAAGCCTAATAAATCCATATAATATAGCCTATACCGTCACAATAAATCCATTATTTATTTTAGACAGGTCTAAAGAAACATGATATGAAGAAAATGTAGTCCCTGATCTGGCTATGCCATATGGCTGTGGGCTACACTAGTTCATTTAGCAGACAAGCTTTGGTTAGAACTCTGTGGTATTATTTTATAGTATGAAGAATACAATTGAACATGGCTCATGATGTTTGATTAGATTTTCGCTAACATTTGCATTTATGTCAGAGTGATTAGAGGGACAATGGAGTGCTGAGTACCAGGCAATTTTGGTAGGCTACTAATGAATATCTGCAGCATCAGAGCTTGGAGAAGCCTAATTACCGTGGCTAAATGGTCACTCATGACTGCCGGTGTGGCGGTAATATGATCACCGTAACAGCCATAGTGTTGGTGAAATTTGTGATTTTAAGGAATGGAGCGAATTTGGAGTTGCAGTTTCTTTTGGGGGTGAGTGAGGATCGTTTTTAGGGGAGCGGTTGGAAAAGACAGAGCGATGAGTGGGATTTCCGACTCTGTTCACATACTCCAGCTTTTGTTGTGGCTGAGGGGCTTTGCTGCTCTCAGGCGCTTTAAAAAGAAAAACAAATCATGCAATCATCATAAAGCAGGGCAGACTGGCCAACTGGTAAATGCCAGATGGGCTGGTCTGTTCTTAGCCCAGTGGGCCCGTCTAACTTATATATATTTTTTGCATAAAATGTCATTATCTGGGGGCCTCAAGGAAGAAAATGGGCCGGTGTGTTAGTAACGCCAGGACTAACACAGTCCCCACCTCTGTTGTAAAATAGTGGATGGTTGTTCTTCAAATGATTGAACACATTTGTGTGTTGTCTCTTGTTGTCGCCACAACTCTGAAGCACTTTTTGCACAACGCTTGCATTTGGTTGACATCGGTTTGCCTGTATCTGAAATATTGCCATACCACATAAGATGTGCCCTTTTGCGCCAAATCAACATTCTCATCATCACTAGCAGCGCTCATGTTTCTGACAGTGTGAGGTAAAGCCACAGAGTTTCTGAACCTCATACTTTGGTAAAGCCCTTTCTCTACTCACCAGCATCTGACTGCGTGCTCTTGTGATTGGCCAGTATGTGCATGCCATGCAGAGGGAGAGGGCCAGTTTGTGATTGGTCAGCATCCTCTGTGCATGTAGAGAGTGAAGGAACACAGTCTAGCACATCTCATTGGAGGAGGTATGTAGTCTAGTTTTTGTCCTTTTTTGTATTTATTATGGATCCCCATAAGCTGCTGTCGAGGCATTAGCTACTCTTCTTGGGGTCCAGCAAAATATTGTCAGTTAAAATGGCAGTTAGATACAATTAAAAACATTACATTTCACAAATGATTTGACAACACATTGTCTGCCCTCAGGCCACTACTCTACTACCACATGTCTACAAAACAAAATCCATGTGTGCCTTGTATTAAGTGTTAAAGAAAGGAGAAAATTGCAGCCTCTTATGATATGGATATTGCATATGTCAATATTGCAATTTCAATCTGAATTTGATTAATCTTGCAGCCCTAGTAGAATTACAGGGAAAATATATATATATTCTCTACGTCCCACAGCAACGTATGGAGGGCTGGCTTTGACTATTTATGGGTATGGATGTGGGTAAACCGAGCCACTGAGGTCCCTCATGATGAATTACATTTCTTTGTGGCTCCTACCCTCCTACAATGAGGACTCATAGGGGTAGAGCATACAGGCATTCAGTACGTTGCCCTGCTCTAGGCTATTTGTTTTGTTCAGACATTGAAACCTTTTATTGAATGAAACATACTGAATGCATATGCTCTACCCCTCATTGTAAAATGTTCCCTGAAGTTGTTCGCTTAATGGCTGAATTGTAATGTTCTGTTTATAGCCATGCCATTTATTTTGAATAGTACCTCTTCTGAGAAGCCCACCCAGTCTCCTTTTGAAGGGGGGGGGGGTGTAAGGCCTATTTAGTGGACCTGCATTGGAACATGCAATGTAGGCATGATTAGCATTCCCAAGGCCTAATAGGCCCCTGATGGAGAGCATCGGGTCGGTACAGTACATTCCCCACTTAGTATTAATTGGGTAGCAGGCATATTTGCGTGTGGGCTGGGATATTACTCCCAGGGTCTCTCTGTCTGGATTTGCCCTTAGGCACAGATCTAGAATCAGTTTATTGGTACCTCCCGTAATTGTAACTATTAGGGGGAGAAATCCCACAAACTGTCCTTAGATCAGTGACTATAGGGAACATCATCACCCAACTCACTGAATCCGTTTGCACGGTGTTCCTCCGGTCTTCTCACGGCACCTGGGTTAGATTCGCATCAACAGTGATGGTTACATGACTGTTGCCAGGAGGATGATGGAGATGTAATTTGGGCCTGCATTTCCTGTCTGATGGAGCCAACTACAACACCTAATGAGTCACAATGTTGGGGTTTACAGCACACACTGTTTGTTGACTGGGCTTGGTGGGGTTTTTACTGAAGAGTATGTGTGTGCACACCTGAATGAGTCAGTGGGTAGATGGGCTGAGGGATTGTGCATGTTTTCTTTCAATATCTGTGTGTGTGTGTGTGTGTGTGTGTGTGTGTGTGTGTGTGTGTGTGTGTGTGTGTGTAACAAGTTATTATTTATGGCAGTGGTTGGTAGTAGTTGCAGTTCCACGTCTGGCCTCTTGGTGTCAGTGTTGACAATGTTCTGTGGAGAAATCAGCTTTGAGGGGCTTGATAGATTCTCCTCAGTTGTAGCAAGTGTCTCACTTCTGAATGTCTTTATATTAATGAGATACACAAACTCTCAAAATTATTGATTGAATATCTGAGTCTGTTTTACCTGGACTGTCAAAGGTTCAGCACTGCAAAGTTATGCACCTCAGAAATCAGTATACCTGACAGAGCTGTCGTCATGGGTTATCAAATGTTGAAATAATAATACAACTCTAACTGCTGGATGGATGGATGGGGTCTGTATTTTTTTTATGGACATTGAGAGGTCTTGGAGAAGATTTTCAAGAAGGCCAACAACCCTGTCAGATGTTTTCTCTGTTCATTGCCAATGTCAAAGTGTATAGATGAAAAAATAACAATTTATGTATAGCTCTACTGTACATTTACAGTCCTTCAATATGCTCCCTTGGTTGGCCGTATCAGGGCACATTTCTTTTGACTTGAAGGCTATTCTATTGCCATGACATGTAATATCACTCTGAACTGATTGCATTTTACATAAAATAGGCATGCTTATTATATTTAAATGTAGACTATAGAATTATATCCCCTCTGTCCTTTTAAGCTCATAAATTGCCAATACTGTAGGTTTATATTGTGTAATTAGAACAAATACTAGTCACAGGACAGGAATTTGAAAATGAGGGTCTTAGAAGCAGAATGTAAATGGGTGAATGGGACCCCGAGGATGGGGGTGGGCAGTGTGTGTTGGGGGAAGGTCTTGGTTAGGGGGTCTTGGGTGTGCGTGTGTTTATGCGTGTGTACTTGCAGCAGTGTAGGTTAGGTCTTCTGTAATGCCCCCACTGTTTACAATGTGTAGAAAGAAGTGCTTGTCTAAGGCTGGGGAAGGGGACTGGGTCTTGGCTACTGACATTCTAGTGGGTCTGGGGGTAGGGGCCTAGGACAAGTACTTTACAATGGGGGCTAAAGCAAGGCTAAAGGAAGGATGAAGGGGTAGGCTAGGTTGAGGATAACCCCAATCTGAAACTGCCTTTCCTCCCTCTGCATGACCTGGACATGTTTACCTTTTTCCTCCTCAGTATAGAGTACCACAGTATCATAATACCCATAAAACCTTACGGTCAAACAAGGAAATGGTTCTAATCATTCATTTTTCCCACTCAGATGAATGAAAATATTTGGATTGGGTCCCCTGATCCTCAAAAACTGCTACAGCTGTACCATCGAGAGCATCCTGACCGGTTACATCACTGCCTGGCATGGTAACTGCTCAGCAGCTGACCATAAGGCGCTACATAGGGTAGTGCGTACGGCCCACTACATCACTGGGGCCAAGCTTCCTGCCATCCAGGACCTTTAAATACTTGGCGGTGTCAGAAGAAAGCCCCAAAAATTGCCCAAACTGTTATCTCTGCTACCGCACGACAAGCGGTAAAGTAAAGGAGTCACAAGTCTAGGTCCAAACGGCTTCTTAACAGCTTCCACCCCCAAGCCATAGGACTGCAGAACAATTAATCAAATGGCCACTGGACTATATACATTGACACCCCCCCATGTTCTCTTTTTATACTGCTGCTACTCTGTTTATTATCTATGTATAGTCACTTCACCCCTACCTACAAGTACAAATGACCTCGACTAACCTGTACCCCTGCACATTGACTTGGTACCGGTACCCCCTGTATACAGCCTCGTTATTGTTACTTTTTATTATTTTTTTACTTTATTTATTTTGGTAAATATTTTCTTAACTCTTTCTTGAACTGCACTGTTGGTTAAGGGCTTGTAAGTAAGCATTTCACGTTAAGGTCTACATGTTGTATTCGGCGTATGAAGTTTATTTTGATTTGGTAGTAGCAGAAGACAGACTGACAGAAATCTTCCCTGTTAGCACTGCAGTTCATTAAAATAAATCAAATAATAAATGTTTTGTCACGGTAGGTGCAGTGAAATGTGTTATTTTATAGGGTCAGCCATAGTAGTGTGGCGCCCCTGGTGCAAATCAGGGTTAAGTGCCTTACTCAATTGCTCATCGGGAAAAAAAAATCACCTTGTCGGCTCCGGTATTCGATCCAGTGACTGGTTACTGGGCCAACCCTCTATCTGCCGCCACAACCCACTGCGTGCGTGCGCACACATGCACGCACACACATATCAAGGAACCTTTCGTCAAAGGACAGTGTGCTCTGTGTCTGTCTCC
>NC_068454.1:49576229-49606696 GCF_023373465.1 Oncorhynchus keta
CAGGGGTGGCAGCATCATGTTGTGGGGGTGCTTTGCTGCAGGAGGGTCTGGTGCACGTCACAAAATAGATGGCATCATGAGGATGAAAATTATATGAATATATTGAAGCATCATCTCAAGACATCAGTCAGGAAGTTTAAAGCCAAGATAATGGAATTTGTTTCCCTTGACCATCAAATTGTTCTCTGTTGTGGTTGATGTTGGCTGTCACCGACTGGCCGAGCACTGGTACACACTACAAAGTGCACTATTTTCCGGATGTTGCCCTACCTGAGTTACACAGTAAAAGCTTCACTGCTATTAGCTTCATTTATTTTAAAATGTTTAATTTATTTTACTTTAACCAGGTAGGCAAGTTGAGAACAAGTTCTCATTTACAATTGCGACCTGGCCAAGATAAAGAAAAGCAGTTCGACACATACAACGACACAGAGTTACACATGGAGTAAAACAAACATACAGTCAATAATACAGTATAAACAAGTCTATATACGATGTGAGCAAATGAGGTGAGATAAGGGAGGTAAAGGCAAAAAAGGCCATGGTGGCAAAGTAAATACAAAAAAGCAAGTAAAACACTGGAATGGTAGATTTGCAGTGGAAGAATGTGCAAAGTAGAAATAAAAATAATGGGGTGCAAAGGAGCAAAATTAATTAAATACAGTAGGTGAAAGAGGGTAGTTGTTTGGGTTAAATTATAGGTGGGATATGTACAGGTGCAGTAATATGTGAGCTGCTCTGACAGTTGGTGCTTAAAGCTAGTGAGGGAGATAAGTGTTTCCAGTTTCAGAGATTTTTGTAGTTCGTTCCAGTCATTGGCAGCAGAGAACTGGAAGGAGAGTCGGCCAAAGAAATAATTGGTTTTGGGGGTGACTAGAGAGATATACCTGCTGGAGCGTGTGCTACAGGTGGGAGATGCTATGGTGACCAGCGAGCTGAGATAAGGGGGGACTTTACCTAGCAGGGTCTTGTAGATGACATGGAGCCAATGGGTTTGGCGACGAGTATGAAGCGAGGGCCAGCCAACGAGAGCGTACAGGTCGCAATGGTGGGTAGCATATGGGGCTTTGGTGACAAAACGGATCGCACTGTGATAAGACTGGATCCAATTTGTTGAGTAGGGTATTGGAGGCTATTTTGTAAATGACATCGCCGAAGTCGAGGATTGGTAGGATGGTCAGTTTTACAAGGGTATGTTTGGCAGCATGAGTGAAGGATGCTTTGTTGCGAAATAGGAAGCCAATTCTAGATTTAACTTTGGATTGGAGATGTTTGATATGGGTCTGGAAGGAGAGTTTACAGTCTAACCAGACACCTAAGTATTTGTAGTTGTCCACGTATTCTAAGTCAGAGCCGCCCAGAGTAGTGATGTTGGACAGGCGGGCAGGTGCAGGTAGCGATCGGTTGAAGAGCATGCATTTAGTTTTACTTGTATTTAATTAAGAGCAATTGGAGACCACGGAAGGAGAGTTGTATGGCATTGAAGCTTGCCTGGAGGGTTGTTAACAGTGTCCAAAGAAGGGCCAGAAGTATACAGAATGGTGTTGTCTGCGTAGAGGTGGATCAGAGACTCACCAGCAGCAAGAGCGACATCATTGATGTATACAGAGAAGCGCGTCGGTCCAAGAATTGAAGCCTGTGGCACCCCCATAGAGACTGCCAGAGGTCCGGACAGCAGACCCTCCGATTTGACACACTGAACTCTTTCAGAGAAGTATTTGGTGAACCAGGCGAGGCAATCATTTGAGAAACCAAGGCTGTCGAGTCTGCCGATGAGGATGTGGTGATTGACAGAGTCGAAAGCCTTGGCCAGATCAATGAATATGGCTGCACAGTAATGTTTCTTATCGATGGCGGTTAAGATATCGTTTAGGACCTTGAGCGTGGCTGAGGTGCACCCATGACCAGCACTGAAACCAGATTGCATAGCAGAGAAGGTATGGTGAGATTCGAAATGGTCGGTAATCTGTTTGTTGACTTGGCTTTCAAATACCTTAGAAAGGCATGGTAGGATAGATATAGGTCTGTAGCAGTTTGGGTCAAGAGTATCCCCCCCTTTGAAGAGGGGGATGACCGCAGCTGCTTTCCAATCTTTGGGAATCTCAGACGACACGAAAGAGAGGTTGAACAGGCTAGTAATAGGGGTGTCAACAATTTCGGCACATAATTTTTAGAAAGAAAGGGTCCAGATTGTCTAGCCCAGCTGATTTGTAGGGGTCCAGATTTTGCAGCTCTTTCAGAACATCAGCTGAACGGATTTGGGAGAAGGAGAAATGGGGAAGGCTTGGGCGAGTTGCTGGGGGGGTGCAGTGCTGTTGACCGGTGTAGGGGTAGCCAGGTGGAAAGCATGGCCAGCTGTAGCAAAATGCTTTTTGAAATTCTCAATTATGGTGGATTTATCTGTGGTGGCAGTGTTTGCTATCTTCAGTGCAGTGGGCAGCTGGGAGGAGGTGTTCTTATTCTCCATTGACTGCATGGTCCCAGAACTTTTTTGAGTTAGTGTTGCAGGAAATTTCTGCTTGAAAAAGCTAGCCTTGGTTCTTCTAACTAACTGTGTATAATGGTTTCTAGCTTCCCTGAACAGCTGCATACCACGGAGTCTGTTCGATATTAATGCAGAACGCCATAGGATGTTTTTGTGTTGGTTAAGGGCAGTCAGGTCTGGGGAGAACCAAGGGCTATATCTGTTCCTGGTTCTAAAGTTCTTGAATGGGGCATGCTTATTTAAGATGGTTAGGAAGGCATTTAAAAAAAAATATCCAGGCATCCTCTACTGACGGGATGAGATCAATATCCTTCCAGGATACCTCGGCCAGGTCGATTAGAAAGGCCTGATCGCTGAAGTGTGTCAGAGAGCGTTTGACAGTGATGAGTGGAGATCGTTTGACCACTGACCCATTACGGATGCAGGCAATGAGGCAGTGATCGCTGAGATCTTGGTTGAAGACAGCAGAGGTGTATTTAGAGGGCAAGATGGTTCGGATGATATCTATGAGGGTGCCCATGTTAAGTCTTTGGGGAGGTACCTGGTAGGTTCATTGATAATTTGTGTGAGGTTGAGGGCATCAAGCTTAGATTGTAGGATGGCTGGGGTGTTAAGCATGTTCCAGTTTAGGTCGCCTTGCAGCACGAGCTCTGAAGATAGATGGGGGGCAATCAGTTCACATATGGTGTCCAGAGCACAGCTGGGGGCAGAGGGTGGTCTATAGCAGGCGGCAACGGTGAGAGATTTGTTTTTAGAGAGGTGGATTTTTAAAAGTAGAAGTTCAAATTGTTTGGGTACAGACCTGGATAGTAGGACAGAACTCTGCAGGCTATCTTTGCAGTAGATTGCAACACCGCCCCCTTTGGCAGTTCTATCTTGTCTGAAAATTTTGTAGTTTGGGATTAAAATTTCAGAATTTTTGGTGGTCTTCCTAAACCAGGATTCAGACACAGCTAGAACATCCGGGTTGGCTGAGTGTGCTAAAGCAGTGAATAGAACAAACTTAGGGAGGAGGCTTCTAATGTTAACATGCATGAAACCAAGGCTATTGCGGTTACAGAAGTCATCAAAAGAGAGCACCTGGGGAATAGGAGTGGAGCTAGGCACTGCAGGGCCTGGATTCACCTTTACATCGCCAGAGGAACAGAGGAGGAGTAGGATAAGGGTACGGCTAAAAGCAATAAGAATTGGTCGTCTAGAACGTCTGGAACAGAGAGTAAAAGGAGGTTTCTGGGGGCGATAAAATAGCTTTATAATGTACAGACAAAGGTATGGTAGGATGTGAATACAGTGGAGGTAAACCTAGGTATTGAGTGATGAAGAGAGAGATATTGTCTCTAGAAACATCATTGAAACAAGGAGATGTCATCACATGTGTGGGTGGTGGAACTAATAGGTTGGATAAGGTATAGTGAGCAGGACTAGAGGCTTTACAGTGAAATAAACCAATAAACACTAACCAGAACAGCAATGGACAAGGCATATTGACATTAAGGAGAGGCATGCTTAGTCGAGTGATCAAAAGAGTCCAGTGAGTAGAGAGGTTGGTTGGGGTCACAGCGATTTAGACAGCTAGCCGGGCCATCGGTAGCAAGCTAGCATAGGATGGAGGTCTGTTATTAGCCACCTCGTGCGTTTCCGTAGGTAGGATTAGTGGGGTTCCGTGTGGTAGAGGGGATGAATCCAAATCACACAACAACAAAAAAACAATAGATATAGTATAGTATAGGCCCAAGAAAAAGAAAAAGAAATTAATTGTCCGATAGGTCTATTCAGATAGCAGCTGATAAGACAGCTAACGGTTAGCGGACCGCAGATGGGCATTCAGGTAACGTCGCGACGGAGGAGCCAGCCGGATAACTCCTTCGGGTAGATAACGTCGGCAGTCCAGTTGTGAAGGCCCGGTGGGGCTCCGCGTTGGCAGTAAAACGGGTCCAGATAGGCGATTGTAGCCCAGGAGTGATTGATGGAACTCTTCAGCTGGCTAGCTCCGTAATAATTGATGTTTACTCTGGAATCGACGAAAGCCGATAGTCACACGGATAGCAGCTAGCTAGCTGCGAGATCCAGGTATGAATGTCCAGAGTTGAAATCCAGGGACATGGAGAGAAAAATAGGTCCGGTATGTTCTGTTCCGAGCCGCGCCGTACAAAACTGGCGATAGATTTTCCAGCTAAAGGATAGCTAGCTGATGACCACAAACCGTGGTTAGCTGAATACTAACGATTAGCCAGTAAAGAAGCTAACTAGCTTCTGATTAGCTTCTGATTAGCTTCTGATTAGCTTCTGATTAGCTTCTGATTAGCTTCTGGCTAGCTTCTGGATTAGCTTCTGGCTAGCTTCTGGTTAGCTTCTATGGAGGATTACAGATTTGAGGTAAATAATACTTTTTTTATAAATATAAATTGGTGAGGCGGGTTGCAGGAGAGTGTTTACGATGAGTTTATGGAAAATAAAAAAAATACATATAAAAATGCATGCGAAAAAAGTTGTAAATATATATATATATATATATATATATATACGGGACAAGACGAGGACAAAAGACGTCTGAACTGCTATGCCATCTTGGAAAGATGCCCAACTCATAACATGCTCAACTATGGAACGCCATTTGGGTCTTTGCGTATCAAAGAAGATACATTAGCAAGCTGTACAAAAAAGTCTGGAAACACCGGCCACGAGCAATGTGTTTACAATACTGCGTTGGTAATAAAGCAGAATTTGTTCAACCGCAACTTCTGGGGGAGCTAGCTTTAACTTGGTACCTAGCTTGCACCAATGCAGTTGGATTAGCAAGATTCTAGGCTTTCGAAACATGTGAGACACTTATATTTTCATGAATGTTTAATATGACTATTTACAGTGGGGAGAACAAGTAATTGATACACTGCCAATTTTGCAGGTTTTCCTACTTACAAAGCATGTAGAGGTCTGTTATTTTTATCATAGGTACACTTCAACTATGAGAGACGGAATCTAAAACAAAAATCCAGAAAATGATTTTTAAGTAATAAATTTGCATTTTATTGCATGACATAAGTATTTGATACGTCAGAAAAGCAGAACTTAATATTTGGTACAGAAACCTTTGTTTGCAATTACAGAGATCATACTTTTCCTGTAGTTCTTGACCAGGTTTGCACACACTGCAACAGGGATTTTGGCCCACTCCTCCATACAGACCTTCTCCAGATCCTTCAGGTTTCGGGGCTGTCGCTGGGCAATACGGACTTTCAGCTCCCTCCAAAGATGTTCTATTGGGTTCAGGTCTGGAGACTGGCTAGGCCACTCCAGGACCTTGAGATGCTTCTTATGGAGCCACTCCTTAGTTTCCCTGGCTGTGTGTTTCGGGTCGTTGTCATGTTGGAAGACCCAGCCACGACCCATCTTCAATGCTCTTACTGAGGGGAGGAGGTTGTTGGCTAAGATCTCGCGATACATGGCCCCATCCATCCTCCCCTCAATACGGTGCAGTTGTCCTCTCCCCTCTGCAGAAAAGCATCCCCAAAGAATTACGTTTCCACCTCCATGCTTCACGGTTGGGATGGTGTTCTTGGGGTTGTACTCATCCTTCTTCTTCCTCCAAACACGGCGAGTGGAGTTTAGATCAAAAAGCTCAATTTTTGTCTCATCAGACCACATGACCTTCTCCCATTCCTCCTCTGGATCATCCAGATGTTCATTGGCAAACTTCAGACGGGCCTGGACATGCGCTGGCTTGAGTAGGGGGTGCGCTGCAGCCTTTTAATCCATGACGGCGTAGTGTGTTACTAATGGTTTTCTTTGAGGCTGTTGTCCCAGCTCTCTTCAGGTCATTGACCAGGTCCTGCCACGTAGTTCTGGGCTGATCCCTCACCTTCCTCATGATCATTGATGCCCCACAAGGTGAGATCTTGCATGGAGCCCCCGACCGTGGGTGATTGACTGTCATCTTGAACTTCTTCCATTTTCTAATAATTGCGCCAACAGTTGCCTTCTCACCAAGCTGCTTGCCAATTGTCCTGTAGCCCATCCCAGCCTTGTGTAGGTCTACAATGTTATCCCTGATATCCTTACACCCTCTCTGGTCTTGGCCATTGTGGAGAGGTTGGAGTCTGTTTGATTGAGTGTGTGGAAAGGTGTCTTTTATACAGGTACTGAGTTCAAACACGTGCAGTTAATACAGGTAATGAATGGAGAACAGGAGGGATTCTTAAAGAAAAACTAACAGGTCTGTGAGAGCCGGAATTCTTACTGGTTGGTAGGTGATCAAATACTTATGTCATGCAATAAAATGCAAATTAATTACTTAAAAATCATACAAATTAATTACTTAAATCATACAATGTGATTTTCTGGATTTTTGTTTTAGATTCTATCTCTCACAGTTGAAGTGTACCTATGATAGAAATACAGACCTTTACATGCTTTGTAAGTAGGAAAACCTGCAAAATCGGCAGTGTATCAAATACTTGTTCGCCCCACTGTATGTAGCAATCTTCGTATGTTGTCGAATTTCATTCCGTGTGCAGAGAGGTTAACCTTTTGAAGCTAGGGGGCACTATTTTTATATTTGGAAAAATAACGTTCCCAAAGTAAACGGCCTATTTCTCAGGACCAGATGCTAGAATATGCATACAATTGACAGATTAGGATATAAAACACTCTAAAGTTTCCAAAACTGGCAAAATATTGTCTGTGAGTATAACAGAACTGTTATTGCAGGTGAAACCCTGAGAAAAATCAAACCAGGAAGTGGCTTCTATTTTGAAAACTCCATGGTCATAGATACAATGAATTAAAAGTGAAATAATGTCTGTTAACAATTGTTGGAAAAATTACTTGTGTTATGCACAAAGTAGATGTCCTAACCGACTTGCCAAAACTACAGTTTAACAAGAAATCTGTGGAGTGGTTGGAAAATCTAGTTTTAATGACTCCAACCTAAGTGTATGTAAACTTCCGACTTCAACTGTACATACACCATTGAAATTTACATAATTTACACAGATAGACAAAACAGCAGAAAATGTGGTTACGCAACAAATGTTAGTGCACAAATTCGTGTCGCATCGATTCATTCCTCTAAACAAAATGGATCATTGCTGTATCGTATTGGAATCCATGTTTCTTGATACATATCGAATCGTCTTGATAGATGCACATACTGTACCTAAAGTATCGTTTTGGTATCGAGCATCTTGATCCTAAACCTGGTAACAATATCGAAGTAAAAATTCTGGCATCATTACTACAGTGAAGAATAGTAGAGTATACACTGACTAGGAACACCTTCCTAATATTGAGTTGCACACACTCAATTTGTCGGAGCAGGGACTCTACAAGATGTCAAGCATTCCACAGGGAGGCTGGCCCATGTTGACTCCAATGCTTCCCACAGTTGTCAAGTTTACTGGATGTCCTTTTGTGTGGTGGACCATTCTTCAAACACTCAGGAAACCGTTGAGCGTGGAGAAACCCAGCAGCATTGCAGTTCTTTACACTGAAACCGGTGCGCCTTGCACCTATTACTATACGTTAAATCTTTTGTCTTGCCCATTCTTTTTGTCTTGCCCATTCACCCTCAGAATGGAGCACATACGCATTCTATGTCTCAAGGCTTAAAATGCTGTACTGTGATGTCCACACTTGTGAAACATAGACGTCTATGATTGGTATAGGTTTGGTCCAGGCCGGACCAACCAAATTTGGTATTATTTTGGGGCGGAGCTCATTAAAATATTAGCCAGTGTGTAGAATAATACACCACTTGGGTGCCTATTCAGGATACATCACCATGAAGAGAATGATATGCATTTCTGCGTAGAATAGATCAGGGACCTATGATGTCATTCTGATACCATCACCGATTACCGGTCGGTAATCCACTTCACTTACTGACATCAGTAAGGGATCATAACTTTCACCTGGTCAGTCTGTCATGGAAAAAGCAGGTGTACTTAATGTTTTGTACACTCAGTATAGTTGTATGATTTGTTTACTTTGTAATCAATGGTTGTTGTTTGGCATCCTTTTAAAGTGAGTCTTGGTGTCATTCTGTTAACCATGTCTCATCCTGGCATCTGACATCTGTTGGATCTGAAATCGGTCTACTGGAAAGATTATTTTGAAGAATCAGGATTCAGTGCGTCAGCAACCCTAGCAAGCTAGTCGGTAGTATATTTGGTTTTAACTATTTTCCCACACTTTAATTGATGACATTTTATACAACTGTGCCATCAATCTTCCTTCGTATGACGTTTATACAAGATTCAGTGACATAATCTGCAGAGAAACAGTGAAATTGAGCTAGCTAACGTGTTCTTTTTTATCACTCAACACGAGTGTGTCTCCTGGTATTTGTTTGTGGATCGGATATGCCCAGAGGGTCTGGGTTGCATTTCACAACGAAAAAATATATGAGTTAACTGAAATCATTATTACTGTTCTGTTTGCAAGCTACTATATTAGTTATTGAAAGCATAATCAGTTATAGTATGACCATTTCAAGTTTTACTCACTAGAGATATATAGATTTCTCCAGAGTAGTTCTTGGAAAGTTAGCTGGCTTTACCCTCTTACCTTGTGTTGTGAAGTACACCCCAGGTCCAGTGTGTGATATTGTAGTGACCTGAGAGCTCTGGCCCATACGGACGCCAGAAACCATCACGCACACACTCACCTAACCCTGGCAGGAAATGGGTTGGCAGGCAGCGGAGGTATGTTTGATGGTCTAATGAAAACCAGTAGATATTTTTAATCCTTCTGAATCCCTTGATGGTCCCTACTTTTGGACACCAGGGTGTAATACAGGAAGTCCCACCGTATGATGGATGAACGGATAGTTTTCCTATTTTGCTGTTCTGTCAACTCCAAATATTTAGCTTTCCATTTCATGACATACCGCATTGATATGATGGCCAAGAGTCGCTGTACCACCCTTTCTAGTGCTTTCTTCTCACTTTAGAGTTTAGACTCACCGCTGTGTCAATGTGTCTCAATGGGCCCCATGTAAACCACTCGGTCCATTGAAAACAACACTAGCGTAGCCTATACCAATGAAAACATGAAAGAAAGAAAAGCATTAACTTTCTGATTCCCCATTAGAAAGGACAGTGGAGGGGTTGCGTCACATTTGATGTACATTCCAGATGTTGCGATCGTTGAGTCTTCCTGAAGTGCTTTAATACGCAGTGTGTGTGAGTGTTCAGATCTCGTTCTGCGGGACCGGTGGATGAATCTTTAAATTGGAACATGTAATTAAGGCGGGAAATGCAGCTGTCCGTCTGGGGGGGAAAGCCTAAGATCAAAAACCTTTTTTTTTTTTTTAAGAGACTAACTTCTCTACTCATTATCACCTAATAGCTGATGTGCCAGCAAAAAAAACTAATTATTCTCTCATTTTGGCTTTGGTGAGACTACAAAGTGAATGATTTTAACACCTCAGAAAACAACTCTAATGAAGTTGTCTGTTAGAGAAAACAGGCCCCCGCTGATAAGATCTTTCATAAATTAATGTTGGCTAATTTTCATACATTTGTATATTTAGCATTTTTATTAAGTTTAACCATTTGTCGGTGATATAACTCTGTGGGGGTGGGTGGGGAGCAGGGTTTCCATTAGCCCGGCAATAGCCCAAAAATGTACTTCTGATAAATAAAACTATTGCCGGCCCAAATGACTGGGAGAATAAGAATCCCATTGTAAAATATATATATATATCATGTTTTTTATTCATTGATGGAAATATATTTGACCATCATGCTTTATTGGTCTATTGGTTAATTTGCATAATTTAGAGGAATTCATTTGGACTGTGTGCATTTTTGTTAGTTATAATTTAGTTAATAATTTCATTGCCCAACAATTCAAAATAAAATATTGTATTAATACCAGTTTTTGTGCATGATTAAAAATAGCTATTTTTATTTCTCAAACTTGGCTGTGTGCTTAGGGTTGTTGTCCTGTTGGAAGGTGAATCTTCGCCCCAGTCTGAGGTCCTGAGCGCTCTGGAGCAGGTTTTCATCAAGGATCTCTCTGTACTTTACTCCGTTCATCTTTCCCTCGATCCTGACTAGTCTCCCAGTCCCTGCCAATGAAAACCATCCCCACAGCATGATGCTGCCACCACCATGCTTCACCGTAGGGATGCTGCCATGTTTCCCGCATACGTGATGCTTGGCATTCAGGCCAAAGAGTTCACTATTGGTTTCATCAGGCCAGAGAATCTTGTTTGTCATGGTCTGAGAGTCCTTTAGGTGCCTTTTTGGCAAACTCCAAGTGGGCTGTGAAGTGCATTTTACTGAAGAGTGGCTTCCGTCTGACCACTCTACCATAAAGGCCTGATTGGTGGAGTGCTGCAGAGATAGTTATCCTTCTGGAAGGTTCTCCCATCCAGCCCATTGTCTGAAGGAAGAACAGTACTGCCTCTCCAGCAGCCTATCTACATGCTGTGTCTGTGTAGACTCTGGAGTTGCTCGGGAATTGGGCCTGCCTGCTCTGAGAAGAGAAGAGAGGAGAAAAAAACGCAAGGAATTCAAGATAGCAGTGGCAGCTGTACAATTAACTCATCCAAAGGGCTTTGACTTCTCAAACGGCAGAAAGCTAACACAATGTGATGCCCTGTCACCTTATTATTACTTAGATAGCAAAGCAAGTGTTAATGCAGAGTTCTGAGTGTTTCACACAGGAAAAAAATTAAAAAACGCATAAGCAATATCTTGCTGCGCTTTGTAAACACAGATCTAAAAGCTTCTTATTGTATATTCTGCTATGCATCAGGCACATTTTGTTCTTCAGTTGCACTTCTAAACTCGGATGAGAATTCACGAACGGGCATTCTGTCAGCAGATAGTGCTCTGACCTGACTGGTATGTTGCTACTTTTCTCTGGTACTTTTCTCAGTGTAGCCAGCCTATTTTTCTCCAGCAAAACATTAGGAAATGTATCTGGTTAGTGTTTTCATTGTAAGCTCATTTACTTATGTTAGCGCCTGCCAAATAGTTGCATTTCTATTGTCATCTGATGAAAATGAAGCTATTGTCTGCCGAATGTGTTACACTAATGTGTTTAATGTGAAGGAAAACTGTTGTTGCACATCCATGATCACTCTATGGAAGCAAAAAACACTGTCAAAATCAATGTCACATGGTTAATTATAAAAATTGAAAAGTTACGTCAACTAATTGGAGATCACCAGCCTCTGCCATAAGGACAAATTGATACACTGTAATCCATGGTGGCTAAAGAAATGAGAGCATGGAACTCATAGCCTGAAGGCCTATAACTTCCATTTCTCATTCACACAGAGTGAATATCAATTGGTGAATATCCAGGGGGAGATTGTTGGAATAACTTGCTTTGAAGAACTATAGTAGTAATGTATTATCATTCGCAATGGATTTAAAAAAAACCAACACTTCTACATTTCCACACAGCAGGCCAGGTACTTCTATGCATGTTCAGGTGCATGCGATCCCTCAACAGGATAGAGAAACCATACACATGCTCATTCCTTTGTTTGGAGCACTCCAAACAAAATACAATGAAAAAAAGTAGACAAATCTCATACAGTGGGGCAAAAAGGGTATTTAGTTAGCCACCAATTGTGAAAGTTCTCCCACTTAAAAATTTGAGAGAGGCCTGTAATTTTCATCATAGGTACACTTCAACTATGACAGACAAAATGAGAAAGAAAATCCAGAAAATCACATTGTAGGATTTTTTATGAATTTATTTGCAAATTATGGTGTGTATGTAATGGGGAATTGATAAAAATCAGAGAGCAAACCATTCACATAATGAATACACAAGAATTGTCGGGAGACAGCTGAGCCCTTCTGGAGAGAGACTTGCCTATATCTTCTCCATACACTTCTCACCTTCTTGTCTCAATATTTTTTATTATACCAAAGACACATTTTCACACATACTGTACTTTAAACACTTTTCACAGAGTGTGACTCATTAAGGTCACAATTGTAAATGAGAACTTGTTCTCAACTTGCCTACCTGGTTAAATAAAGGTGAAAATAAATAAATAATAATAATCAGCTAGGCCCATTGCCTTGCGCGCTGCCCAAATTCTGGGCTTCCCAAATAGGCATAGGCCTATGAACTTTGAGAAGCTAATGATCCTCGATTATTTTGTGATCAAGTCATGCTTTCTGGTGAAGTATTTTATTTATTTTTGTATAGACAGGAGTAATTATATAATTTGTGGCAAATGTACTTACTTTCGCTGTCCAGAGGTCAATGGTGCAATCATAGGTCAATGGTGCAATCCTAAAACTCTTTCTAAGTTTCTATCAGAGATTTTAATCTCTGTCACATATGGAACCGCTATCAGGTGTGCTGTTTAGAATGGTGTTTTCCCAGGTGTGCTGTTTAGAATGGTGTTTTCCCAGGTGTGCTGTTTAGAATGGTGTTTTCCCATGTGCGCTGTTTAGAATGGTGTTTCCCCAGGTGCTCTGTTTAGAATGGTGTTTTCCCCAGGTGTGCTGTTTAGAATGGTGTTTTCCCCAGGTGTGCTGTTTAGAATGGTGTTTCTCTAGGTGCTCTGTTTAGAGTGGTGTTTTCCCAAGTGCACTGTTTAGAATGGTTTATCCGCAAATTGCAATTTGGCAAATGTTTGAAAATGATATATTGGCTGCTTCATAACATGAGTTGCATGTTAGGTTAAAATGCATTAACATAATCTACATGTGATTTGTGTCATTCTGAGCACCGTGGGTGGACACCTAATGCATATGGGTCTGGTAAATTACAATTTTCCCGGTTACGATGTCCGGCGCAACTTTTTCCAAACGTAAACCCTGGTGTAGAGGTATGTTTTACACTGACTTATCACAGAATCGAATAAAGACATTTTATGAATTCACTCCTAAACCATCCTTGTTTGCATTGTTAGATTGCGGAGTCTGGCAATTACAGACACGCACACCGTTACAGACACACACCCACACGGTTAGTCTGGCTTTGATCTATGTCGATCAACAAAGAGACTCCCCCAATACAACATTCAAAAACCACAGGTGGTGCTTTCGGTTGACTGTTTGTTTGCCTGTCTGTCATTGTCCACCTTCTGTGTCTCTGAATTTGCCCTCTATGGCTAGTGGTGTTGCTGTGATTTGAACGGAATTCAGGAGGCTAAAGGCTGGATGATAGGGCCAAAATATCATATCACTTCTAACATGGGCAAACATGTATGGAAAGTTTTATTCAAATCAAAAGGTGTGCAGTCAAAAAGGCGATTGAATTATTTTGGAACAACCCTGCTTGGAATAAACACAGTACCAGTTGCTTTACAGACACTGTTTTGCATACTTTTTCTAACCCAGTCCAATTGCAAATACCACGCTCCCTGCCCTTCAGAGTCTGAGCTGGCACCTGTGTCCTCTCTGCCCACATTAACCACATGGACCGATCTAGCCAATCAGAAGGCCGTGTAGGCTGGAGTACAGGTGAATTGCCATGCCTTTTTAGTGGCATCTGCAGCGATGCGCTACTTCCTTTCCAGGCTTTTGTTTCTCCGTCAGGGCCACAGCTGTTGGGATAGGTGACTCTCCGTGCTCCCCTACCAAAAACCTGCGGACATGCGCCGCTACCCCCCCAAACACTAAACAGGAGCATTAGACACACCACGTTAAGGGGCTACGGGTACGGGGGGCTGTGGCTGAAGGTGTGTGTCATGTCCTGTAGCCTGGTGTTGGGACAATACACACACACACACACACACGCACACACTCACACAGTCTTATATGTATACTCCCTTTCTCATGCACACAAACTCCCCTGGGTCTGTCTGGAAAGATCCGTGTGAAAGAGTAAAACACACACAGAATTACGTTTTCCCTTTAGAGCCTCCTCATCTTTCTGTATTCTCTCCGTCCATCCACAGGCCATACACTTTGGATATATTTAACTTCATGTTAAAGCATCGTGTCCCTTTGTCCAATGCTCGACTTTCCCTGGGTCTGGTCGCTCTGCTGTTTGTCATTACGCTACCCCTTGAGTTGTCATATCCTCGTCTTTGTGCCCTGGTTGACTCCCCACCTCCCCCTCCTCCTCCCCCTGCCTTCGGTTCCTCTCCTCCCCAACTACAGCGCAGCGAAAATACCCACAAGGCCAATCTGCCCGTATGTAGTGTTGCAGATTTTCTTATTATGCACCAGCAGCATCGCACCCCAGCAGGGTATATCCAAACACGCAAATGAATTCACAGCTAAATGCTGGTATATGCAGTCTGAGAGCGTAGAGAGTGGACAGGAGAAATCAAACACAGGTTTACAGTAGTTGAGTGTACAACGAGAAAATAAGCCCTACAGGCACCCCGAGCTGCGTTCATTAATGTGCAAAGCAAATGGAATAGTAACAATTATATTGGTGGGGAATTTCAGTGGGTATACGAAATTGACTGCAATATAATAGATGTAAAATATTCTTTGCCAAATCAAGTTATTGAAGCAAAATAATAAAATCAGCTTATTGAGCTGGAATTATTAGCAGAGTAGAGCTCTCTCCGGAAAAGGAACATCGATCAGCTCGGAATAAGGCCAAAAGCCTCACATTTTAGACTGGACAAAATAGGCATCTGAAAGCTTTTGTATGTATTGTATTTCGTGTGCCAGGAGCATTACTCATTGTATTTTCTCTTTTGGCTATACCTCTAGATATTAATCTTAGGTCATTTTAAAGTTTCCGAGTCAGGGTGGGTTAAGCTGATCTTAATTCTGCACGTAGGGGAAACTTCTGTCCGTAGTCCATCCACAGACATGGTCCTCTTTTTCTTATGAACCTTTATTTAACTAGGCAAGTCAGTTCATAACAAATTCTTATTTACAATGATGGCCTACCGGGGAACCGTGGGTTAACTGCCTTGTTCAGGGTAGAACGACAGATTTTTACCTGGTCAGCTCGGGGATTCGATCCAGCAACCTTTTGGTTACTAATCCAACGCTCTAACCTGCCGCCCCTCTTTCCATGGATAGAATGAAGAAAATCAGATGTGGAACTTCACTACACTCCACGTAAACAGTAGCCTATATCCTGACATCCTCTTATTAACTCAGGATCATCCCCTTTCCAGATAGAACCAAAAGGTGTGATCTGTTCCTACTTTTGAAGAAAGGAAATCCAGTCTAAGTAGCCTCTGTGACAGCGTAGCCATAGCCTAGCTCAATAGCTCTCCTTTTAGCCTAGTTGTAATGAACTAGCATGAAAGTACTTGGGCATGACTTTGTCTCAGAGCAATGCAAATAGAATTGCCCCCCAACGGGTTGGAATGCACCCAGCTGGCCTTTAAAAGGTGATAATTGGAAAATACAGGATGCAGCCGGAGTCAGGAGGAGGGACCTTTGCGTTCCACTGAGTTAGCCACTGCATGGAGGGGAGGGGGGAGAGGGAGGGAGAGAGAGAACCAGTATTATGCATGTTTTAGATTTGTGATCTTTGTACAGTAGATTCTGAAAATCACTGTTTAATTTAGATGAAAGTGGTGTTTTAAAGAGAGCTCTTACTCATAGGCCTTGCTGTCTTATTGAGGATGGCTTGATATACTGTACTTAGGCCTACAGTAGAAATGTCAGATCAAAATGAATACAATATTAAAGAACCAAAGAATTGAGTTTAAAACTCATTGGGAATCAGTTACTATGCTACTGTGAATATAGGCTAGGCTATATTAGATGTCCAGTATAGAGAGAATGAGGAGGAACAAGTTTTGATTCCTTCCTTATCCCGTAGCTAAGGGATGTAGTTCAATGTCCTTTCTCTATCCTATTCTTCCAACAACATAAGTCTACATACTCTAAAGTCTGGCATTCCTTCACTTACAAGGGAAGGAAGTGGCTAGTGAGGTCAAGAGGCCTGGACCGGGAGAGCTTCCCTTCACAAGGCTAGCGCTAACCTGGCGTAAGCCTCCGCAGCCAGACTCTATTAGTGTGTTCTTCTCTGAGAGGACGTGACAGTGATAAGGGTCTTTTGAAGTCCGACTTTACTACAGGAGCTCTTTAGGTGAGATCGAGCCTCAGGACAGGCTTTGGTGAACTGCAGTCGCTGACCTGAATGGCCGATTAGGTCTCAATTCAACCAATGTAACTTGAAACCGCTTGAAAAAACTGCAGGTGTGTTTGCCAATCCAAACAGAGCGTTGCGTCATCCCATCCTCTTCGACCCATGTCAATCAGCAGACATTTCCACTGCAGCTATGTTGACGCCCATTCCACGCTCTGTACAGGAAACTGCCTCAGGAAGTACCAGTGGAATCTTCTTAATGACTTCCTGTAGCTTCAGCCCAGTTTTACTGTACTCAAGCCCTGACCCATGATCCTGCATCATAGAGAGGTCATCATTCATACAGTAATCATCATTGACACTAATCTACATCAGGCCAAGCTCAGGACCTCCACTTTCCACGGTTCCACTTTTTCCACCGGGCTAGACAGGTCCCCTCCCCTTCCATCCCCTTCTCATCTTTTTGGGTTTCAGTTGAATGTTTTGGTGTGCGTGGCCATGATTGTTGCTCCACTGATCTTTGTGCCCCGCCTAGAAGAAAATCTTCTGGGAAACACTGTTTTCCATGTACAGTGACATATGTTTTGATAGTGGCAGGGAGAAGTTCAGTCCCTAGAGTCATGGTGCAGTAAAGTATCATTTTTGTTGGTCCACTCTGAGACAATTAGTTAGATTTTTTTTGTGCAAATGTAATCTCCATAATGCTGGAGTTTCCCAGTAGTCACCTGCAGCCCAGTCGCCTGAAACCCTAGGCTTCTGCTGTCCTATTTCTGTCTGTCTGTGTCTCTCTGTGTATGTTTGTAATGTCCTGCAGTCAAATCAAGGTGCATGAAATGAAGAACAAAATATGTCTATTTTGAAATGTAGGTTTATGCTTTGTATTTTAGTGCTCAGATGAAGGCTTTGATGCCAAACACTTTTTTTTCACAATTTTATTTTAAATTTCCATTTTCCTGCATGTAGGGGAAGGTAGGGGCAATGGAGCCTGCTCACCTGACCCACCCTGCTCCACACCCCTGGTGTAGATATAGCCTAGGCGAGGGCAAGGTGGGGTCCTCCTCTTCCCCTCTCTTTCCACATCAACTCCACATGTTTTTGTTTCTGATAGTTCGGTACAGTTTCCACATTTTATACTGTCTGACAATTGTGGAAATACAAATGAGAGAAATATGAAACCCGTGGTACAGTGGATCACGTATTTACTCACAAATGAGCTCATTAATGGTAGCTACTAGCTAGCATTGGCTAGCGTTAGCCTCAGAGGAATGCCCTGTGAGAAGCCATGGCAGATGGCATGCATTAAACCAATAATTTAGCCCAACAAACAATTCACCCTACATTAGGCCTATCTCGAGAGGGTTTATATTTGTGGTATTTGTAACACATTACAATTCATCGCTCTGTCATAAGGAAAGTTAGTTTGCCCATTTTCTAAACAGCAAAGCCTTAAAGCAAAACAACAACAAATGCATTACAAAAGTGAAATCAAATTTAGGCTAAATATACAATTGAAGTTGTGTTACAAGGGTTTAATGATTATTTCAGAGTCCCAGTCCCTCCCTAGCCCAATGTCCAAAGCATATCCTACGTTGTGTTCGTTGTGTTATTGGCAGCCATGTGATTTCATCGGTGTAGTGCATGTAGCAGAGCGAAAGAGGCGCGAGAGGTTTTACTCATTCCAGAATCCAAAACGTGAAGATAACTTGGCAACTGAGCAATTTGTTTGTATTTTTAGCAATGAATGTGAAATTAAGTGAAGATAAAATTAATTGCTATTTTGATACATGCGGCTTCTTTTTTGAATGTTGGTAATGCTTAGGTTGTTACAAGTGTACTGATACACATGACATCCCGGCAACTTTGAGAAAAAATACTTTATATCGGAGTGGAAATTCAAGACGGTCTTTACATATTCATGAGGCTAGCATAGCATCTCACTCGCAATTGAATCCAGGTGTTGATGTCAACACCCCTCATTGAATATTTGAAAAAGTATTCAAATAACAAGATTCAAATAAAGCACACCAATCCAAAGAGTTCCGCACTGTGAACAATGAATCCCATTGTTAGGGTGGAGACACAGGCATAGAACAAAATGTATAGGATCTCCTAAGCATCAGACCAAAATGTTGGTGTTTATCCCTCAAATTAAAAAAACAACAACAATTTCCCCATAGGCTTTGGCCAACGAGCCATAGCTATCTCATTTCCATTTTTTTTAAGGATTGGGTCGTTCCACCTCAAAAAGCACAAGAAATAGGATTTTCGACACCCACCATCTCAAATAGTTTTGAAATAGTTAATGTAGTTAGAAAGAGCTAAGATTAGCATTCCTGCAATGCTATTTTGTTGAAATAAAGCTAATTGATTGCACCTAAATTGGCCATTTTAATTTATAAGATTCATATAATATTTAAAATATAGTACCTAACATCGGATTTGGACGAAACCTTTTTCGAACAATGAGTTAGACATCAGGAATCAAAATCATCAGGAATCAAAAGCCACCCACAGATCCCCCACGCCAATCCTAGCACAACAATTAATATTTTTTCTTCATCCTATGTAATGTATTCTCAGTGAATTTGGTAATGTTTTCTTTCCCTGTTCTGTGAAATTAGTAATTGAAGTTGTTAGGTTTATGTCCCATCCTACACTACATGACCAAAAGGATTTGGACACCCCTTCAAATGAGTGGATTTGGCTATTTCAGCTGCACCTGTTGCTGACAGGTCTATAAAATCGAGCACACAGCCATGCTATCTCCATAGACAAATGTTGGCATTAGAATGGCGTTACTGAAGAGTTTGACTTTCAACGTGGCATCGCCATAGGATGCAACCTTCCCAACAAGTCAGTTCGTCAAATTTCTTCCCTGCTAGAGCTACCCGGTCAACTATATGTGCTGTTATTGTGAAGTGGAAAAGTCTGGGTTTGGCAAATGCCAGGAGTGTATAGTGCTAACTATAAAGTTTGGTGGATGAGGAATACTGGTCTGGGGCTGTTTTTCATGGTTTGGGCTAGGCCCCTTAGTTCCAGTGAGGGAACATCTTAATGCTACATCATACAATTACATTCTAGAGATGATTCTGTGCTTCCAAACTTGTGGCAACCGTTTGGGGAAGGCCCTTTCCTGTTTCAGCATGACAATGCCCCCTTGCACAAAGCGAGATCCACACGGAAATGGTTTTTCGAGATTGGTGTGGAAGACCTTAACTGGCCTGCACAGAGCCCTGATCTCAACCCCATCAAACACCTTTTGGGTGAATTGGAACGTTGACTGTGAGCTAGCCCTAATCGCCCAACATCAGTGCCCGACCTCACTAATGCTCTTGTGGCTGAATGGAAGGAAGTCGCGCAGCACTGTTCCAACATCTAGTGGGAAGCCTTCCCAGAAGAGTGGAGGCTTTTATAGTAGCAAAGGGGTACCAACTCCATATTAATACCCAGGATTTTGGAATCAGATGTTCGTCGAGCAGGTGGGCACATACTTTTGGCTATGTAGTGTACATCCGGATATTACCCGGTTCTGTCCACTAGATTGGTGCTGTTCCTGCTATTAGGTGAAAAAGTTAGATAGTTGCCCCAAATTACAAAATGACATTGCTTTCCATACCCTGTAAGCAGCCTATGGCAAGCCATTGTTTCAAATGCTAACTTTTTTGTATTTGTGGCACAAATCCAATCCAAGTCAATCGTGCATTTTGAAAGTATTCTTTCTTACCTTATTCCACATTCGGTAGTGTTACAACCTGAATTAATTTTTTCCCTCACATCTACACACAATACCCTGTAATGACAGCGAGAACATGTTTTTCTATGTTTCCCAATTTATTGAAAATTAAATGCAGAAATATCTCATTTACATATGTTGTCACACCCCTGAGTCATTACTTTGGCAGTGATTACAGCTATGAGTCTATCTGGATCTTTGCACACCTGGATTGTAAAATGTAAATCTGTCAAGTTCGTTGTTGATCATTGCTAGACAGCCATTTTCAAGTCTTACCGAACATTTTAAGCCATTTTAAGCCAGTTTAGGCCACAGTCGTCTTGGTAAGCAACTCCAGTGTATATTTGGCCTTGTGTTTTAGGTTATTGTCCTGCTGAAAGGTGAATTTGTCTCCCAGTGTCCTCTAGGATTTTGCCTGTGCTTGGCTCTATTCTGTTTCTTTTTGTCCTAAAAATCTCCCTAGTCCTTACTGATGACAAACAAACCCATAACATGATGCAGCCACCACCATGCCTGAAAATATGGAGTGGTACTCAGTGATATGTTTGGGGCAAATCCAACACAACACTGTATTCAGGACATAAAGTTACTTTCCATATTTTTTTGCACTTTTGCTTACTTTTGTGCCTTATTGAAAACAGAATGCATGTTTTGGAATGTTTTTTATTCTGTATATTCTTCCTTCTTTTCACTCTGTCATTTAGGTTAGTATTGTGGAGTAACTACAATGTTGTTGATCCAGCTTCAGTTTTCACCTATCACAGCCTTTCAACTCTGTAGCTGTTTTAAAGTCACCGTTGGCCTCATGGTGAAATCTCCGGTAACTGAGTTTTGGAACGATGCCTGTATTTTTTTGCAATGACTGGGTGTATTGATACACCATCCAAAGTGTATTCAATAACTTCACCATGCTCAAAGGGATATTCAGCGTCTGCTTTAAAAAAAACAAGGTTTATCTAACAATTGGTCCCCTTTTCTGCAAGGCAGATCACCTCCCTGGTCTTTTGTAGTTGAATCTGTTTGAAATTCACTGCTCGACTGAGGGACCTTACAATTTTCTGTATCTGTGGGGGACACAGACGAGGTAGTCACTCAAAAATCATATGAAACACTATTGCACAAAGTGAGTCCAAGCAACTTACTATGTGACTTGTTAAGCAAATGCTTATTCCGTAACTTACTTCGTCTTGCTATAACAAAGGGGTTGAATACTTATTGACTCAAGACATTTCAGCTTTTGATTTTTATTAATTTGTAAACACTTCTAAAAACAATTCCACTTTGACATTATGGGGTATTTTGTATAGGCCAGTGACACACAAGCTCAATTTAATCCATTTTAAATTCATGCTTTACCACAACAAAATGTGGAAAAAGTCATGGGGTGTGAATAGTTTCTGAAGGTACTGTATTAGCATTTTCATGCTTCATATACAAATCATAAAGTATCAAAACATGTATTGTTTAACTCCATGATGTTACTTACAGATGATTTGGATATGAAGTGTGAAAATGCTAATGCCAATTCAAAAATGAATATAGAATCGGCTTCCTATTTCGCAATAAAGCATCCTTCACTCATGCTGTCAAACATACCCTCTTAAAACTGACTATCCTGCCAATCCTCGACTTCGGCAATGTGATTTACAAAATAGCCTCCAACACTCTACTCAGCAAATTGGATGCAGTCTATCACAGTGCCACCCGTTTTGTCACCAGCGCTCCGTTTACTACCCACCACTGCGACCTGCATGCTCTCGTTGGCTGGCCCTCGTTTCATATTCATCGCCAAACCCACTGGCTCCAGGTCATCTATAAGTCTTTGCTAGGTAAAACCCCTCCTTATCTCAGCTCACTGGTCACCATAGCAGCACCCACCAGTAGCACTCGCTCCAGCAGGTATATTTCACTGGTCACACCCAAAGCCAATTCCTCCTTTGGCCGCCTTTCCTTCCAGTTCTCTGCTGCCAATGACTGGAGCGAATTGCAAAAATCACTGAAGTTGGAGACTCATATCTCCCTCACTAACTTTAAGCACCAGCTGTCAGAGCAGCTCACAGATTACTGCACCTGTACATAGCCCATCTGTAAATAGCCCATTCAACTTCCCATCCCCATACTGTTATTTATTAATTATAAATTGTTTAGCTCATTTGCACCCCAGTATCTCTACTTGCACATTCATCTTTTGCACATCTATCACTCCAGTGTTAATTGCTAAATTGCCACTATGGCGTATTTATTGCCTACCTCCCTTACCTCATTTGCACGCACTGTATCAGCACCATTTAGTTGTCAGAACCTGGTAAAAATAATCCTTATTTTCAGTCACTCGGGCGGAAAAATCATCACCAAATTCACTGATACATGACATTGGATGACGAAACAGTACTTTGAGCCACAGCTCCATACTACTTGTCAGAACTGATGCTGTATACTCATTGTTGGGGTGAGATGGCCTGGGGGTTCTGTTGGCGGCTTTTGACGATTTATTTAGATTCCTCATGTCTGACTATTTGTTCAAATTTTTTTTGGGCCCAAATCAGATGATAGGTACTATATGTATTGAATAATGTATGAATTCTATACATTTAAAATTGACAATTTGTGTGTAATCAATTAGCTTAATTTCTGAAATATCAAATTATATTTCCACAAAATAATGTTGCAGTAGTGCTAATCTCGATGGTGGGTGTCATGGCTACATGGAACGACCAGACTACAAGCTGGTGACTTCTATGGAATGTATTTTTTGTAATGCTAGTTGAGTTGAGTCAACAAATCACAGCACATATTAATGAATATACTTCCTGCTTTGCTCATAGCGATGGCCACCAGTCCACCTGTTATGCCATCGTTGACTCTAATGGGAACGCCCATCCTTTCCATTCTATTTCTATGGCAGCACATGTAGGTGGAGGAGAGGAGAAAATTCCTGTCCTAAAAAAAACATATATATATATATATATATATATATCTCTATTATATCTCTCTCTCTCTATATATATATATATATATATAGATATATAGATATATAGATATATATATAGATAGATATATATAGATAGAGATATATATATAGATAGAGATATATATATATAGATATATATATATAGAGATATATATATATATATATATATATATATATATATATATATATATATCAAACACTATATATGTGTGTATACACAGTCTGAAGTTTACATACACTTTTTCAACCTAGTTTTTCAACCACTCCACAAATTTCTTGTTAACTAACTATAGTTTTGGCAAGTCAGTTAGGACGTCTACTTTGTGCATGACACAAGTCATTTTTCCAACAATTGTTTACAGACAGATTATTTCACTTATTATTCACTGTATCACAATTCCAGTAGGTCAGAAGTTTACATACACTAAGTTGACTGTGCCTTTAAACATCTTGGATGTCATGGCTTTAGAAACTTCTGATAGGCTAATTGACATCATTTGAGTCAATTGGAGGTGTACCTGTGGATGTATTTCAAGGCCTACGTTCAAACCCAGTGCCTCTTTGCTCGACATCATGGGAAAATCAAAAGAAATCAGCCAAAATTGTAGACCTCCACAAGTCTGGTTCACCCTTGGGAGTAATTTCCACACGCCTGAAGGTACTACGTTCATCTGTACAAACAGTAGTTCTCAAGTATAAACACCATGGGACCACACAGCCATCATACCGCTCAGGAAAGAGACGCGTTCTGTCTCCTAGAGATGAACGTACTTTGGTGCGAAAAGTGCACATCAATCTGAGAATAACAGTGAAGGACCTTGTGAAGATGCTGGAAAAAATGGGTACAAAAGTATCTATATCCACAGTACAAGTCCTATATTGAAACCTGAAAGGCCACTCAGCAAGGAAGAAGCCACTGCTCCAAAACCTCCATCAAAAAGCCAGACCACGGTTTGCAACTGCACATGGGGGTGAAGATCGTACTTTTTGGAGAAATGTCCTCTGGTCTGATGAAACAAAAATAGAACTGTTTGGCCATAATGACCATCGTTATGTTTGGAGGAAAAAGGGGGAGGCTTGCAAGCCGAAGAACACCATCCCATCTGTGAAGCACGGGAGTGGCAGCATCATATTGTGGGGGTGCTTTGCTGCAGGAGGAACTGGTGCACACAATATATGTGGATATATTGAAGCAAGACATCAGTCAGGAAGTTAAAGCTTGGACGCAAATGGGTCTTCCAATTCGACAATGACCCCAAGCATACTTCCAAAGTGTTTGCAAAATGGCTTAAGGACAACAACGTCAAGGTATTGGAGTGGCCATCACAAAGCCCAGTCATCAATCCTATAGAAAATTTGTGGGCAGAACTGAATAAGTGTGTTCGAGCAAGGAGGCCTAGAAACCTGACTCTGTTACACCATCTCTGTCAGGAGGAATGGGCCAAAATTCACCCAACTTATTATGGAAAGCTGGTGGAAGGCAATGCTACCAAATACTAATTGAGTGTATGTAAACTTCTGACCCACTGGGAATGTGATGAAAGAAATAAAAGCTGCAGTAAATCATTATCTTTGTTATTATTCTGACATTTCACATTCTTAAAATAAAGTGATGATCCTAACTGACCTGAGTACCAGTCAAATTTTTGAACACACCTACTCATTAAAGGATTTTTCTTTATTTTTACCATGTCCTACATTGTAGAATATTAGTGAAGACATCAAAACTATGAAATAACATTTTGGCTATTACATGATTCCATATATTATTTCATAGTTTTGATGTCTTCACTATTATTCTACAATGTAGTAGAAAATAGTAAAAAATAAAGAAAAAACCTGCAATGAGTAGGTGTGTTCAAACCTTTGACTGGTACTGGTTGTATTGTGTGTGGATGTATATATGTGAGTGTGTGTGTGTGTGTGTATATATGTGTATATATATATATATATATATATATATATATATATATATATATATATATATATATATATATATATATATATATATATATATATATATATATATATATATATATATATATATATGTGTGTGTGTGTGTGTGTGTGTGTGTGTGTGTGTGTGTGTGTATATATATATGTGTGTGTATATATGTGTGTATATATATATATATTGTGGAAGGACCACTAGAGGGCAGGCTGGGCTCATGGATAGTAGCCCAACAAAGCATGGGAGACAAGGTAACCAGAGTCAATTAAGCACAGCTGACGGTACTAATGAGATACTCTCCTTCCCCTATAAAAGAGAATGGAACCAGCAGAGAGGGGGAACTATCTCTGGAAGATGGCCACCGAGAGAGAGAAGCTGTGCTGAAAGAACCACGAAGATGGTGACAAACCCGTGATTTATGTTTGTTGTAGTTTAAAGATTATCCTATTGTGTTCTTGTTTCATCTGGAGAAGAAGACGTGTTTTTCCTTGGAAGATTTTTCATTGATTATGTTAGTATGTTTTTGGTTGACAAAATACCCTCAATAGAGAACCGTGTTCAATCAGAAAAAAACCTACTCCTGACTCGTTTATTCCACCTTCCCGCTTTAGAGTGACGCCTAATTACTTGGTACGCTCACATTGGTGGAGGATGCGGGCATTAGGTGGACGAGTGACACAAGGATAAGTGAGTAAATTAATATTCTTCCAGAAGACCCGGAGGAACCATTCAAGAACGATGGATAACGCCCTACTACAACAATTGATCACGGCACAGCAGACAACCATAGAACTCCTGCAACAACAGCTGAGTCGACGAGAAGAACCTACAGTTAGGCCAAGAGCGGCTGCTCACGCCATCTTACCTCGTCTCTCCAAGGAGGATGATATTGAGGCCTTTCTCATGACCTTCGAAAGGACTGCCACCTTGGAAGAGTGGCCGCCCACAGAATGGGCTAGCGCATTAGCTCCTCTTTTGACCGGGGTGGCTCAGGAAGCCTATTTTGACCTGGATTCCCACGAAGCGGACTATGGGCGACTAAAAACCGAGATCCTGTCCCGGTACCAGCTGACTGCCAGAGATAGGGCTGTAAAGTTCCATCAATGGACCTATACAGCTGATCAACCCGTCCGTGCCCAGATCTTCGCCTTAATACGACTGACGAAACAGTGGCTAGAACCTGGAAAGGGAGTAGGACATGTGATAGAGACTCTCGTAGTGGACAAGATATTGAGAGAATTACCCAGTGACTTAAAAAGGGTTGTGGGGCAAGCCAACCCGTTGTCAGCCGACGACATAGCCCAGGCGGTGGAAACATATCGGTCTACAGGGGAGTTGTTAAAAAGTGACAAGGAGGAACGGAAGGAGTCTTCCAATCCCGTACCACGACTCACCCCGGCGCGCCCGCCACCGAAACGTCCAAGCCCCCCCCGGAGGTGGGAGAAGTCAGCCACCACACAGCCGGGTCGGTGTTATAAGTGTCAGTCTCCCAACCATTATGCCCCACAATGTCCTAGCAAGGATGAGCCCATGGTCACGGAGTCGCCACTGCCTACCCCCACACATCCCGTTTTGAGGGGCAGGATCAACACTGTTGGTTAGCAGAGATAGCCCCAGCCTCAGAGATTCCGGTGCGAGTTGAAGGACAAGATGTGGTAGCTATTCTCGACTCGGGAAGTATGGTTACGTTAGTAGAGGAGCGGATGGTGACCTCCGCCACACTGCTACCAGACAAAGTAGCCGTATCCTGTATCCATGGAGACACCCACTATTACCCCACTGTGAATCTGCCTATTCTCACTCCAAAAGGAAGGTGTACAGTCAGGGCAGGGAAAGTGCCCCAGCTGAAGGTGCCATTATTGATCGGGAGAGACTGTCCCCTATATAAGGAGCTTCGGCAGATGACGTTATGCACGGGAAGAAGGGGGACAGGAAAGAAGAGAATCTCCAAGCCCGAGGTAGTAGTACTACAAGGAGACGTAGCCGCGTCCTCGTCCTCTACAGCAGAGGAAGAAATAGCGAACCAACGTTTACGACAGATATTCCAGGAAACCACCGATGAAGACACCTGTGAAGGGTTATACACAACGCAGGAAGGAAGGAGCAACCAGGCACTAAGGGATATATTTGAAGCTCCATCCGAGGAGGGAACCTGGAAGGGATTCTCCTCGGTCTCCCTGATGGGGATGTGGAACAACCTCCACATCCCTCTACTGAGGCTGACCTGCCCCAGGAATTAAAGGGACAGTTCGGCACCTCGCAGCATAGAGACCCAGACCTAAGGGAGGCCATGAGGAAGGTGAGGGTGATCGACGGAAGGAACGTCGACGGATCAGGTGAGCCCCTCTTCCTTACTATGCAATCAGGCGGGGTCTCTTATACTGGGTCGTACGACGAAGGGGGAAAACCAGGAATTACTAATGGTGCCTAGACCATACAGGGATACAGTTCTACAGTTAGCCCATTCCCACGTCCTAGGAGGACACCTGGCACGAGACAAGGCGATTGACAGAATCATGCAGAGATTCTATTGGCCCCGTGTCACCCGAGATGTGGCCAGGTATTGTAAGACGTGTGATCAATGTCAACGTACAGCCCCACGGCCACACCTACGTAACCCTTTGATTCCTCTCCCCATCATAGAGACTCCCTTTGAACGCATAGCTATGGACCTCGTAGGACCCCTCCCAAAATCCGCCAGAGGACACGAGTACATCCTAGTGGTTATAGATTATGCTACCAAGTTCCCGGAGGCCATACCCCTACGTAACATGTCGTCAAAGGGAATTGCCAAGGAGTTATTCCTGATGTTCTCTCGTGTGGGCCTTCCCAAGACTATCTTAACCGATCAAGGAACCCCGTTCATGTCCCGGTTGATGAAGGACTTGTGTCGGTTATATCAGGTTCAACAGATACGTACAAGCATATTCCACCCTCAAACAGATGGGTTGTGTGAACGCTTGAACAAAACAATTAAAAGCATGTTGAGAAGAGTGGTGTCCCGAGACGGGAAAAACTGGGACATGCTTCTCCCACACTTAATGTTTGCCCTGCGAGAAGTACCCCAGGCATCCACTGGATTCTCTCCGTTTGAATTGCTCTATGGCAGACCCTGTCGAGGAATCCTCGACTTAGCCAAGGAGACCTGGGAGACCCAACCATGCCCCTTTCGATCTACAATAGAACACGTTACCCTGATGAGAGACCGCCTGTCAGCAGTGTGGCCCATAGTCAAGGAGCATATGGAGAAGGCCCAAAGGACCCAAGGTCGGGCCTATGATAAATCTGCGACCCCCCGTGAGTTCACCGTGGGAGAGAAAGTGATGGTGCTTGTGCCCACGGCCGAACATCGCTTGCTGGCGCAGTGGAGGGGGCCCTACGAGGTAATGAAAAGGGTCTCACCGGTCAATTACCTCATCAAGCAACCTGACAGGAGGAAGAAGGTCCAACTCTATCACATAAACCTGCTGAAGACGTACCATGGACGAGAGGAGGAGGTGGCTTTGATGGCCCTGGAGGGCAAAGAAAAAAAAAAGGCTCTACCACAGGTGCGCCGTGGCCAAACTCTCCTACCGGAGCAGTCAAGACAGCTAGACAAGCTGATTATGAACTTTGGTCGAATATTCTCTCCATTCCCAGGACAAACAGATGTCCTGTTCCACCATATCCACACTGAACCCGGCAAGAAAGTGCATATCCGCCCTTACAGGATTCCTGAGGCTCGCCGAGTCATCGCTAAGAAAGAGGTGAGGGAGATGTTGAGGATGGGCGTGATCGAGCCCTCGACGAGCGAGTGGTCCAGTCCCATAGTCCTGGTCCCCAAAGCCGATGGTAGTATGAGACTCTGCAACGACTTTAGGGGCGTGAATGCCATCTCTACATTCGATGCATACCCCATGCCCCGTGGATGAACTCTTGGAGCGCTTAGGAAAGGCCAAGTTCATCACTACCCTGGATTTGACGAAGGGATATTGGCAAGTGCCGGTGGCTCCGGAGGATCGCCCAAAGACTGCCTTCGCCACCCCAGAGGGGCTTTTCCAGTATGTGAGGATGCCCTTCGGACTGCACGGAGCTGCTGCAACCTTCCAACGCCTCATGGATGCCATTCTACGGCCCCATCAAGAGTATGCAGCGGCGTACATAGACGATGTGGTCATCCACAGCGAGGACTGGGATAGTCACCTCCTGCGATTACGGGCGGTGCTCGTGAGTTTGGAAGCCACAGGGTTGACAGCCAATCCAAATAAATGCTGCCTGGGCCTGTCCGACGGAATACCTGGGGTATACCGTGGGGAATGGGAAAATACGCCCGCAGGCAGAGAAGACCAGGGCAATTCGTGACTGGCCTCGACCCCGGACCAAGCGAGACGTTCGGGCCTTCTTAGGGATAACAGGATATTATCGCCGTTTTATCCCGGGATATGCAACCATTGCCAACCCCTCACAAACCTCATCAGGAAAAACCTGCCAAACCAGGTAGAGTGGAAAGACGAGACGGAAGAGGCCTTTCAATTGTTAAAAGATGGCCTGTGTTCTGATCCCGTTCTACAGGCTCCGGACTTCTCACAAGAGTTCATTGTGCAGGTCGACGCCGGATACAGGGCTCGGGGCCGTACTAGCTCAGGGTGAAGGTGAAGCAGAGAAGCCGATTCTCTTCATTAGTAGGAAACTCAGCGATCGGGAACAGAGGTATGCGACCGTAGAGAAAGAGGCCTTAGCCATCAAGTGGGCCCTCGATTATCTCCGGTACTACCTACTGGGTCGGAGGTTTGCATTAGTTACTGACCATGCGCCCCTCACGTGGATGGCTGGTAAGAGAAACAATAACAACAGAATAGCCAGATGGTTTTTGTCTTTACAACCGTTCTCTTTCCATGTCATCCACAGGGCCGGATCGAGGAACGGGAATGCAGACGCGCTGTCCCGACGCGACCAAGACGGTGCGTCTGGCGCCCGATCCTCCGGTTCGGTCCTGGGGGGGAAGGTATGTGGAAGGACCACTAGAGGGCAGGCTGGGCTCATGGATAGTAGCCCAACAAAGCATAGGAGACAAGGTAACCAGAGTCAATTAAGCACAGCTGACTGTACTAATGAGATACTCTCCTTCCCCTATAAAAGAGAGAATGGAACCAGCAGAGAGGGGAAAAAACTATCTCTGGAAGATGGCCACCGAGAGAGAGAAGCTGTGCTGAAAGAACCACGAAGATGGTGACAAACCCGTGATTTATGTTTGTTGTAGTTTAAAGATTATCCTATTGTGTTCTTGTTTCATCTGGAGAAGAAGACGTGTTTTTCCTTGGAAGATTTTTCATTGATTATGTTAGTATGTTTT
>NC_068454.1:49606796-49607759 GCF_023373465.1 Oncorhynchus keta
TACAATATTGAGAAAAGGGTAAATGTTATTCTGTACTTACTTTGAGTGGCGTTGTACTGTACTTTCAAATGTGTTGGCAGATTACAGGTGGATATCTAGAAAATGTGGTAAAAAATACTATCAATACTGAAGTATAATTACAAGCATTTCATAAGGGCTTTTATTGACAATTACATGAATTTGATGCAAAGAGTCAATATTTGCAGTGTTGACCCTTCTTTTTCAAGACCTCTGCAATCGGTCCTGGCATGCTGTCAATGAACTTCTGGGCCACATCCTGACTGATGGCAGCCCATTCTTGCATAATCAAGGCTTGGAGTTTGTCAGAATTTGTGGGCTTTTGTTTGTCCACCCGCCTCTTGAGGATTGACCACAAGTTCTCAATGGGATTAAGGTCTGGGGAGTTTCCTGGCCATGGACCCAAAATATCAATGTTTTGTACCCGAGCCACTTAGTTATCACTTTTGCCTTATGGCAAGGTGCTCCATCATGCTGGAAAAGGCATTGTTACGTCATCAAACTCTTCCTGGATGGTTGGGAGAAGTTGCTCTCCGGATGTTGTGACTAAACACCTCCCTCTGCAACTGGATCCTGGATTTCCCAACAGGCCACCCCCAGGTGGTAAGGGTAGGTAACAACACATCCGCCACGCTGATCCTCCACACAGGGGCCCCTCAGGGGTGCGTGCTCAGTCACCTCCTGTACACCCTGTTCATTCATGACTGCACGGCCAGGCACGACTCATAACACCATCATTGAAATTTACTGATGACACAACACAATCACTGACAATCGCTGACAACAACGAGACAGCCTAAAGGGAAGAGTCAGAGACCTGGCCGTGTGGTGCCAGGACAACAGCCTCTCCCTCAACATCCGACAGTGTCAGAACCGGTGTGAGTACGATTCGATCTTAGTCCTGTATTGACACTTTGCCTGTTTGATGGTTTGTCGGAGGGCATA
>NC_068454.1:49607859-49625276 GCF_023373465.1 Oncorhynchus keta
ACAGATGTGTTTATTACACCTTATTTATACACTTTTGTAATATTTATGAACTGCATATTGTTATATTTGGTAGCACTTATTTATTTTTCCTTTGCCTCCAACCCCCTTCGATGTGTAGAACGGATGTGGAAGGGGCTAGGTCCACATAATGGTGCAACTTTCAAAAAATCCCAGAAGCTCTGACGAAGGCCGTGTGGCCGATACATAAGCTTATTAAAGATCGGTGATACTATCAAGAGCAGTGTGCGGTTTCCTTTTTCCTTCATCTTGTTCAATTGTTGCTATGCACCTGCAAATTAGATTGCTCAGATGTGCGAGTGCCTTTTGAATTTTATATATTCTAAGTAAAAAATAATCACTTTGTTTAAAACAACAATATTTTGGGGACGATTTTGTTTTCAACTAATGTAAAATGAGCAAGGGAAAAACGGCCATTCTTGAACATGGGGTGAGACATTGTTACTAATTTGTAAATCAAGCCAGTTTGTTATGTAGAAGTATTTCTTTCTGTTTTTAGAGCGAGAGAAACCGAAAACCTACAGTCATCTCTTGCGTCTTGTTGGTTCCACTTTTCTGGGCTCCGTTATTTACTTAACAAATAAGGAACACTCAAAATGTGTACTAATAAATCATAACAATTTTACTCAAAATACAGCTGTAGACAGAACTCAAAGATCAAACATCAGACATACAACTGGTGTCTGTCCTGAGTTCTGCCCCGAACAAAAGAAAGACAGCATCTTAAATACCCGAGATCACACTTTATCCTATGTCAAACCCTGCATGTGCAGCTAAAATAACAAGTTATTATTAACACAAGGTTTCTGAGAACCTGTCTCAGCGGTATGCAAATCTGCCCTTGTTACAGAGAAAAACAGAAGCTGTCTCTCTGTGTCTCGCTATCACCCTTAGTCCCTTTTCTCACCTTTTCTCACAGACCCCAGGCTGTCTGTTTTGGCGGAGAGCTAAACACAGACAGAGGCCTCAATATTCAGCTATACAGTGAGTATAAGTACAATGTAAGCAATGTAAGCAAATGAATGTAAGCAAATGAATAACAACATAATCAATGGTGGGGTTCTTTAGAAGACCCCCAAAATTAACTTTAACCCTACAGTCTCCCAGTCAAGGCCAGCACTGGTATTGAATCAGCATTTGTAGCAACACAGCTTGCACTGCAGTAAGACCAAACTAATCCTAACAAAATAAAATAATAAAAACCTTAGTGAAACAACAGTTTTAGTAAGTAATACTGAAGTCATGCACAATTATCAGTTTCTAATTAGGTTTATGTCACCCATTTATTGTCAGTTAGAGACACAGTAGGACCCAAAAGCATAATCAGTGCTCGAACCCCCCCTTGCGCTGGTCTGGAGCAATGAAACTGTGATGCAGGGTACCGTACTAAACCACAAGTTACCTCTAAATCCTGCAGCATAATTGCAAAACTTGTAGTGGAGCAACCACTGTATGTGGGAACTCCTTCAAGACTGTTGGAAAAGCAGTCCAGGTGAATCTGGTTGAGAGAACGCCAAGAGTGTGAAAAGTTGTCATCATGGCAAAGGGTGGCTACTTTGAAGAACCTAAAAAACATGAGCTGGTGCACACCCAGAAAAACGTGTTCGTGTGAAGGTGCTGACTAACGGCGAATAAACTATGACCTATCAAAATAATAATATAATAATAATAATAATATATGCCATTTAGCAGACGCTTTTATCCAAAGCGACTTACAGTCATGTGTGCATACATTCTACGTATGGGTGGTCCCGGGAATCGAACCCACTACCCTGGCGTTACAAGCGCCATGCTCTACCAACTGAGCTACAGAAGGCCTAAATAGAGTGGCACACTCCATATATAAACGCCCAGTAATTTTGGGGGTATTTACCATCCAGGTGTAGCTGGTTGAGAGAATGCCAAGTTTGTGCAAAGCTGTCAAGGCAAAGGGTGGCTACTTTGAAGAGTCTAAAATGTAAAATATATTTTAATTTGTTTAACACTTTTTTAGTTACTACATGTTGTGGCAAAGAAGGGGGTCGAGTGATAAGTGGCAGATATGTGAGAGCAGAGCTAATAAACGGGCTCTGCCCGATCACTAAAATGGCCACCCCTGTCAGAACTACAGATCACAAAATGGCCGACCGCCAAAACTACAAGTCCCAGAAGCAAGGGGAACCCTCAGAAGGTGGAGCCGACTCACAGATAAAGGGTCAAGAAAAACCAGGAAGAGGAAGAGAGAGGACTGGAAGGAGCTATGAACAATAGAGAAAGAGACTATAGAGATTGGCTGGATTTACCGTGTATGAGCTGGATTGTTTGGACTTACCTGTTGGCGTTTGGACCTGGACCTACCGAGAACCCGATTCGTGTACCGAACCCTGCTATCCTTGACCTCGCCTACGGCCTGGGTGGACCAGGACGAAGAAACAAACACACAGGTACTGTCCTGTTCGAAAGAACTCTCATTCTTGGGTGATTTGGTGACAGTTTACCACTTAGTTTGTGACAAACGCTCCTAACCTTGAAGAGGTTTGCCACACGTGGTGGAGGATGCGGGCATGGACTAACATACCACTGGTTAGGTAGAAGGAAAAATTAAATAAATGTTCAGTTAGCACTCCAAAGGGGAGTCAGGTTTTTTTTTTGTTATGGCTTTGTTTGGTTAGGACAGTTTTCACGAAAATGAGTATGGAGGGAGCCATACAGGCCCTGTTACAAGCGGCGGCCGCCCAACAAGAGGCAACTAGAGCTCAACAAATAGTTCATCAGGATGCAATGCGAATGTATCAGGACACGTTACAGATCCAGCACCGCACCAACCAGCTGCTCAGAGAAGAGCAAGAGAGAAACACCCAAGAGTTAAGAGAAGGCCTAAAGGGGCTAGCGGACCAAATTGGGGCTCAATTACCAGCTGCAAATTCCCAGAGGAGGGCCAATCATTTTCTTCAAAAAATGACAGCGCAGGATGATGTGGAAGCATATCTTACCACCTTCGAAAGGACGGCAGAGAGGGAAAAGTGGTCCGAAAGAAGAATGGGCAGGGCTTCTGGCACCATACCTGGCAGGGGACGCTCAAAAGCGTATTTCGACCTGGAGTTGAAAGAAGCACAGGATTACGATAAACTAAAGGGGAGATCCTGACTAGACTGGGAGTGACCGATACCGTGAGGGCACACCGCTTCCACCAGTGGTCCTACCGACCGGGACAACCCCCACGAACACAGATGTTCGACTTGATTCACCTGGCACGGAAATGGTTGCGACCAGAGACCCGGTCATCCGCCGAGATTGTCGAGACCATCGTACTCAACCAGTTTCAGCGAGGTCTACCCCAAGAAGTGAGACGATGGGTTGGCCAGAACGAGGTATTTTCCGCCGACCATCTCGTGGGCCTGGTTGAACGGTATTGTACGGCAAGAACAGCTGAGCAGGCACAGGAGGAAAGATTCCCGTTCCCCAGGCATGGGCGAACCAGCGGACAGGGTAAGGCTGTCCCAACATATAGAGGGGGAAGAGAGCAGCGTGGGGCCATGAGGAAAGAATCAGAATCAGGCCAAGACACTAAGGGAAAAACGGAAACCGGGACTGGGTGTCGAGGGTCTCCCCGAACCCCTATTATCTGTTACAATTGTAATCAACCAGGACATATTGCAGCCTATTGCCCTATTAAAGAAGAGCCAATGCAATGTAACCTCGGTGAAAATGAAGATGATATACGGTATGCATGTCCTGTTGTAACCACTGTACTTGAAAGATCAAGAAACAACCATATGTGCAGGGTGAAGATTGAAGGGAAAGAGGTTGAAGCACTGCTGGATTCCGGCAGTATGCTAACCCTGGTCGTTGCAGGCCTAGTGCCGAATCATAAACTGGATACAAGACAGGATATCAGTGTTACATGCATTCATGGGGATACCCGTCTGTACCCCATGGCCTTAGTGAGCATACAAACAGAGGACGGTCTGCTGGATTATGAGGTCGGCGTGGTCCCAAAGATGCCATATGATGTAATATTGGGTAGAGACTTTCCTAACTTTTGCGAATTAGGCCACAAGAATGGCATATTTGAGAATCCAACAACCCTGACCAAGCAGGAAGAAGCATGGGGCCTTCAACCAAAGCCAAGAAAAGAGGTCTCCCAGGGGACAACATCACAGGTGCTAGTAGGGGAGGAGGAGGATGAAGTGGCAAACCTTGCTGATGACGAACAGCCCGGTACTAGTGGGGCTGGGGTCGATCTGAATCCAGAGGACGACGATATAGAACCAGCAGACCTGGCAGAGTCCTTGACTAATTTTGGGACGGCCCAAAACCAGGATCCAACCCTGCAACAAGCCAGAGCAGATGTGCAGGTCGTAGATGGTACTCCCATAAATGGTGGGATGATGCCTAATAGTTTTCCACACTTCATCCTGAAAAAGGGTTTGGTGTACAGAGTCTCGAAAATAGGGGTTGATGTGGTGGAACAGTTGTTGGTTCCCACTCGGTACCGGAGGACAGTACTGGATCTAGCTCATGGGCACATTCTGGGTGGACACCTTGGTATCGATAAAACCAGAGACCGGATTGTAAGGAGGTTTTACTGGCCAGGAATTCAAGCTGAAGTGGCTCGGCATTGTGGAGAGTGCCCGGAGTGCCAGTTAACAGCTCCCCGACCAGCTTTTAGAAGCCCATTAGTGCCACTCCCCATAATCGAAACGCCATTTGAGAGGATAGCGATGGATTTAGTGGGCCCACTACCCAAATCCGCCAGAGGGCACCAATACATTCTGGTCATTCTAGATTATGCCACTCGCTACCCAGAAGCCATTCCCCTTCGGACGATGACTTCCAAAAATATCGCAAAGGAATTAGTGCTCTTGTTCACCAGGGTAGGGGTTCCAAAGGAGATCCTTACCGACCAGGGGACCCCTTTATGTCCCGCCTTATGGCGGACCTTTGTAAACTGTGGCAGGTGAAACAGTTGAGGACATCGGTTTACCATCCTCAGACGGACGGGCTGGTTGAAAGATTCAACCGAACCCTGAAGTCAATGCTCAGGAAGGTAATCGATAAGGATGGGAAAAACTGGGATTGCATGTTGCCGTATCTGATGTTTGCCATTAGAGAGTTCCTCAAGCCTCGCTGGGGTTTTCTCCCTTTGAGCTGGTATATGGGAGGCATCCCGGGAATCTTAGACATCGCCCGGAAACCTGGGAGCACCAATCCACCCCGTATACTAGTGTCATAGAGCACGTCACGGCAATGCAAGACAGGATAGCCACAGTCATGCCCATCGTCAGAGAGCACATGAGACAAACACAAGAACACCAGCGGCACACTTATAACCGGCAGGCTACCCTGAGGGAATTTCAACCGAGATAAGGTGTTAGTGCTGATCCCCACAGTAGAATGTAAACTACTAGCCACATGGAAAGGGCCATATGAAGTACTGGAGAGAATAGGAGAAGTCAATTATCGGATCCGACAGCCAGGTCGACGGCCCCAGGAACAGATTTATCACATAAACCTGTTAAAAGCATGGAGAGAGAGAGAAACACTAATGGTCACATACCCCACACACATTCAGGAGACAGCCGAAGTAAATATTTCACCCACTCTGTCCCCAGCGCAAGTACAGGAAGTAAAGGCCCTGATCCAGAAAAACAGAGATGTGTTTTCAGAGGTACCTGGCCGAACTGAGGTTACGGCTCATGATATCGTTTCCCTACCAGGGAGAAAAGTGAGTATGAGGCCATATCGGGTACCCGAGGCTCGACGGGCCGCGATTAGAGCAGAGACTGAGAAAATGTTGACAGCTGGAGTGGTTGAAGAGTCACATAGTGAGTGGTCTAGCCCAATTGTGATGGTCTCCAAGCCCGATGGGTCGTTGCGGTTCTGTAACGACTTTCGGAAGGTAAATGAAATCTCAAAGTTTGATGCCTACCCCATGCCCCGAGTAGATGAACTACTGGAGAAAATTGGTCATGCTCGGTACATTACGACCCTTGATCTGACAAAAGGGTACTGGCAAATTCCTCTGACCCCCAGGGCCAAAGAAAAGACAGCCTTTGCAACACCTGACGGTTTGTTTCAATACACCGTCATGCCATTCGGCTTACACGGGGCCCCAGCAACCTTTCAACGGCTCATGGACAAAGTCTTAAAACCGCACAAGGCATACGCCGCAGCTTATTTAGATGACGTGGGGATCTACAGCCCAGATTGGGAATCCCACTTACCCCGGGTACAGGCAGTGTTAGATGCCCTTAGAAAGGCAGGGCTCACGGCAAACCCTGCCAAGTGTTACGTGGGGTTAGAGGAAACAGAGTATCTGGGATACACTGTGGGAAGAGGGTTAATCAAACCCCAACATAAGAAGGTGAAGGCAATTAGAGAATGGCCGAAACCAGTAAATAAGAAGCAGGTCCGAGCCTTCCTAGGGCTGACCGGTTACTACCGGAAGTTCATCCCAAGTTATGCCACAGTGGCCGCCCCACTTACCGACATGACTAGAGCCAGAGGGCCAAACATGGTCAAATGGGATGAAAGGGCCACCAAAGCATTTAGGACATTACAGGAGGCTCTCTGTTGTAACCCAGTGCTGGTGGTACCAGACTTTGAGAAAGAGTTTGTGGTTCAGACGGATGCCTCAGAGGTCGGCTTGGGAGCAGTGCTATCCCAAGAGGTAGAAGGGGTGGAACACCCCATCCTGTTTTTAAGCAGGAAGCTGGAACCACGGGAAACCAACTACTCAGTCGTTGAGAAAGAGGCGCTGGCAGTAAAGTGGGCTCTAGAAAGCCTGAAGTACTACCTGCTGGGGCGCCACTTCACCCTCATCAGTGACCATGCCCCACTCACCTGGATGCATAGGGCTAAAGAGAAGAACGCTCGGGTGATGCGGTGGTTTTTGAGTCTCCAACCGTTCCATTTTGACTTGAAACACAGAGCAGGGAAGGAAATGGGAAACGCGGATGGGTTATCCCGCATGCATGCATATTTTGCTGCGGTAGCCCGACCTAGGGGGTCGGATCTAGGGGAGAGATATGTGGCAAAGAAGGGGTCGAGTGATAAGTGGCAGATATGTGAGAGCAGAGCTAATAAACGGGCTCTGCCCGATCACTAAAATGGCCACCCCTGTCAGAACTACAGATCACAAAATGGCCGACCGCCAAAACTACAAGTCCCAGAAGCAAGGGGAACCCTCAGAAGGTGGAGCCGACTCACAGATAAAGGGTCAAGAAAAACCAGGAAGAGGAAGAGAGAGGACTGGAAGGAGCTATGAACAATAGAGAAAGAGACTATAGAGATTGGCTGGATTTACCGTGTATGAGCTGGATTGTTTGGACTTACCTGTTGGCGTTTGGACCTGGACCTACCGAGAACCCGATTCGTGTACCGAACCCTGCTATCCTTGACCTCGCCTACGGCCTGGGTGGACCAGGACGAAGAAACAAACACACAGGTACTGTCCTGTTCGAAAGAACTCTCATTCTTGGGTGATTTGGTGACAGTTTACCACTTAGTTTGTGACAAACGCTCCTAACCTTGAAGAGGTTTGCCACAATGTGTTTCATAGTTTTGATGTCTTCACTATTATTATATACTCTCTACTGTTAGAAAGCCGGATCAACTAAGAATACCTAAGAGTGAATTAAACTATTTTGAAAACTTAATTAAGGGAATTAACTGGAATGATCTCTTGTCCTATACGGACGTGGAATTTTTCTATCCACAATCCAGACTACAATAAATGGTTTCCTAAAGAAAATCAAATCCAAACTTGGCCAAAAGAGCACTCTTCCTTGGCTAAATCGAGAAATCTGGAAATTGATGAAAGAACGAGATTATGCTCTAAAAATAGCCCTAAGATCCAAATTGGAGCGTGACAGAAGTAGGTTTACCACGTTGAGAAATAAGGTGATGAAAGAAATCAGACAGGCCAAGGCAAACTTTTTTACTAACATAATTGGTGAAGCAAAGGGAAATTCTAAATTGATTTGGGAGAATCTAAAAAAGCTAACAGGGAAAGACCATAGTAACACTGCAAAAAGACTAGAAATCATGGTGAATAACAATCTAACACAGGATGCAGTCGAAATAGCAAGAGCCTTCAATTCCTACTTTATTGACTCTGTCAGGGTACTGACACAGAACCCCTCCACTGGTTTCTTGGGCTCAGTGCTAGTGAATGACGCACAACCTGTCTTCATCATAAGGGAGGTTTCTGAGTCAAAGGTTAACAAGGTGATTAGCTTACTAAAGAACTCTAAAGACAAATATGTGTTTGGGCTGGACTCTACCTTTCTTAAAAACTACAAAGAGTCACTCATTGGCCCCATTACTAAGGTCACCAACACATCCATTGGTCTCAGGGTGTTTCCAAGGGTATGGAAGTCATTAAATGGCCATCTTTAAATCGGGCGACCCTGCTGACGTGAGTAACTACAGGCCCATTAGTATACTACCTGTGGTGTCGAAGGTTGTTGAAAAGTGTGTAGCAGAACAACTGATTGCCCACCTCAACAACAGCCCCTTCACATTACACTCCATGCAGTTTGGCTTCAGAGCGGAACACTCAAAAGAAACGGCCAACTGCTTTCTTCTGGAAAATGTGGAAGTCCAAGATGGAAAAAGGGGGCGTTGTTGGGGCTGTGTTTCTGGACCTAAGGAAGGCTTTTGATACTGTTAACCATGAGATTCTCATCACACAATTGTCCAAGTTCAACTTTTCCCCCGATGCCTTGAGGTGGATGAAATCATACCTTGAAGGCAGAACTCAGTGTGTCAGAGTGGGCAATGAGCTGTCGCCCACTCTTAGCTATGATGAGGGCGTGCCCCAAGGGTCAAAACTGGGGCCCCTCCTCTTCATTAATGATCTGCCTTCTGTCTGTACTGGGTCTGAAGTTCAAATGTATGCAGATGATACAGTGATATATGTGCATGCAAAGAGCAAACAACAAGCTGCACAACAACTCACTACTGTAATGGTCCAGGTTACAAAGTGGCTCAGTGACTCGTGTTTGCATCTCAATGTGAAAAAAACTGTTTGCATGTTATTTACAAAGAGGGCAACAGATGCTACTGAACCAGATGTCTATGTGTCAGGGGAGAAGCTCCAGGTGGTGTCTGATTTTAAGTAGCTTGGCATCATACTTGATTCCAACCTCTCTTTTAAAAAGCATGTGAAAAGGTCATTCAGATAACCAAATTCAACCTAGCTAATTTCCGATTTATACGAAAGTGTTTGACTACAGAGGTAGCAAAACTATACTTCAAATCTATGATAATCCCCTACTTAACATACTGCTTGACTAGTTGGGCCCAAGCTTGCTGTAAAACATTAAAAGTTATTCATTATGTCTTTAAACAGGCTCTCAAAGTGCTTGATAGGTGCTTGAGAGCTTACCATGTCTGGAATACACTGCCATCAGACCCACATAACTGCACCACCTATCACACGTTTACAAAAAACATGAAGACATGGCTAAAGGTCAATCAGATTTGTGAAATAATCCCTACAGAAAGCATGGGCTCCTGAGTTGGGAAAATCTTGTGCAATACACCGAAGCAGGTCTTGTATTCAAGATCCTAAATGGCCTGGCTCCCCCTCTACTCAGTATTTTTGTTAAACAGAAAACCCAAACATATGGCAGCAGATACACAAGTTCTGCCATGAGAGGTGACTGTAATAGTTCCCTTAAGGAAAAGCACCTTTAGTAAATCCGCTTTCTTTGTGAGAGCTTCCCATGTCTGGAATACACTGCCATCAGACACACATAACTGCACCACCTATCACACTTTCACAAAATGTATGAATACATGGCTAAAAGTCAATCAGATTTGTGATCATAATCCCTAGCTGTGTATTGCCGCTTTCCATGTTGTCTGTTGTCTGTAGCTTGTGAGGTGTGGAAACACTTTGTTGCTTTTATGAATTTTGTCTTGCTGCTTTTTGTTCTATGTTTCTCTGTCTGTATGCTACGTCTTGCTTATCCTATGTTGCTCTGTCTGTATGCTATGTCTTGCTTGTCCTATGTTGCTCTGCGTGTGCTCACTGCTCAATGATTGTGTATATTGTAATTGTTTTTAATAACCTGCCCAGGGACTTGAAATCGTCACTTTTACTGAATCGTTGATTAATGTACTGAATCGTTGATTATTAGTAAAAATAGAATAAACTCAACTCAATAATGTAGAAAATAGTAAAAAATAAAGAAAAAGCCTTGAAGGAGTAGGTGTCCAAACGTTTGACTGGTACTTTACATTTAGCGCAATTAATTGGTTGGTTGTGTGTGTGTGTGTGTGTGTGTGAGGCACAATGAGCCTGTCATATCGATGTATGCAATGTCCCCACACACTCTGGGAGCTTTCATGGCTGGGATCAGTTATTTCCTCTTTTGGCGCACAGCTTATGGATAGACCTCGTTGACGAAGAAATACATCCCTCCTGTCGATGAGAATGGGGACGTGCTCGGGTTTCCTTTTCCCGTAGTCCACAATCATCTCCTTTGTCTTGATCACATTGAGGGAGAGGTTGTTGTCCTGGCAACACACTGCCAGGTCTCTGATCTCCTTCCTATAGCCTGTGTCATCGTTTTCAGTGTTCAGGCCTACCACTGTTAAATCATCAGCAAACTTGATGATGGTGTTGGAGTCATGGGTGGCCTTGCAGTCATTATTAGTGAAAAGGCAGTACAGGAGGGGACTGAGCACGCACCCCTGAGGGGCCCCAGTGTTGAAGATCAGCGTGGTGGAGGTGTCGTTACCTACCCTTACCACCTGGGGTGGCCCTTCAGGAAGTCCAAGATCCAGTTGCAGAGGTAGGTGTTTAGTCCCAGGGTCCTTAGCTTTGAGATGAGCTTTGAGGGCACTATGGTGTTGAACGCTTAGCTGTAGTCAATTAATAGTATTCTCACATAGGTGTTCCTTTGTCCAGGGGGGAAAGGGCAGTGTTGATTGCAATAGGTTGCATCATCTGTGGATCTGTTGGGGTGGTATGCAAATTGAGTGTGTCTAGGTTTTCTAGGATAGGTAGTCATTTTAGACAGGTTAACTTAATGTTCTTGGGCACAGTGACTGTGGTGGTCTGCCTGAAACACATTGGTAATACAGACTCAGCCAGGGACAGGTTGAGAACCTCAGTGAAGACATTTGCCAGTTGTTCAGAGCATGCTCAGAGTACACATCCTGGTTATCCACCTGGCAATGCGGCCTTGTGGATGTTGACCTGTTTAAAGGTCTTACTGAGTGATTACACAGTCATCCGGAACAGCTGGTGCTCTCATGCATGCTTTAGTGTTACTTGCCTTGAAGCGAGCATAGAAGTTATTTAGCTAGTCTGGTATGCTCCTGTCACTGTGCAGCTCGCAGCTGTGTTTCCATTTGTAGTCTGTAATAGTTTGCAAGCCATGCCACATCCGACAAGCGTCAGAGCCGGTGTAGTACGATTTAATCTTAGTCCTTTAATGATGCGTTGCCTGTTTGATGGTTCATAGGAGGGCATAGCAGGATATCTTATAAGCTTCTGGGTCAGAGTCCCGCTCGTTGAAGGTGGCAGCTCTACCCTTCAACTCAGTGCAGATGTTGCCTGCAATCCATGGCTTCTAGATGAGGGTATGTATGCACGGTCATGGTGGGACAGTGTCATCAATGCACTTAATCGATGAAGCCTCCGACTGATGTGGTGTACTCAATGCCATCGGATGAATCCTGGAACATATTCCAGTTTGTGATAGCAAACAGTTTTGTAGCTTAGCATCTGCTTCATCTGACCACTTTCTTATTGACCAAGTCAATGATGCTTCCTGCTTTTGTTTTTTCTTGTAAGCAGGAATCAGGAGGATAGATTTATGGTCAGATTTGCCAAATGGAGCGTGAGGGAGAGCTTTGTACGAGTCTCTGTGTGTGGAGTAAAGGTTGTCTAGAGTTTTTTACCCTCTGGTTGCACATTTAATGTGCTGGTAGAAATGAGGTAAAACGGATTTGACTTTCCCTATATTAAAGTCCCCGGCAACTAGGAGTGCCCGCCTTTGGATGAACGTTTCCCTGTTTGCTTACGGCCATATGCAGATCATTGAGTGCAGTATTAATGCCTACCTCAAACGAGCAAAACCTCAAGACTTCCTTAGATTTCGTGTACGAGCTGTTTACAAACATACATAGACCGCCATCCCTTGTCTTACCAGAGGCCGCTATTCTACCCTGCCGAAAAAGCTTTAAACCCGCCAGCTGTATGTTATTCATGTCGTTGTTCAGCCACGACTCGGTGAAACATAAGATATTACAGTTTTTATGTCCCTTCTGGTAGGATATACAGTTGAAGTCGGAAGTTTACATATACCTTAGCCAAGCACATTAAACTCAGTTTTTCAATTCCTGACATTTTCCTCTAAACATAATGATAGTCATTATGGCCAAACAGTTTTATTTTTTATTTAATCAGACCAGCAGATATTTCTCCAAAAAGTACAATCTTTGTCCCCATGTGCTGTTGCAAACCATAGTTCGGCTTTTCTATGGCGGTTTTGGAGCAGTGGGTTCTTCCTTGCTCAGAACCTTTCAGGTTATGTCGATATAGGACTCATTTTACTGTGGATGTAGATACTTTTCTTCCTGTTTCCTCCTGCATCTTCACAAGGTCCTTTGCTGTTGTTCTGGGATTGATTTGCACTTTTCGCACCAAAGTACGTTCATCTTTAGGAGACAGAACACGTCTCCTTCCTGAGCGGTATGACGGCTGCATGGTCCCATTGGGTTTATACTTATGTACTATTGTTTGTACAGATGAACATGGTACCTTCAGGAGTTTGGAAATTGCTCCCAAGAATGAACCAGACTTGTGGAGGTCTCCAATTATTTTCTGAAGTCTTGGCTGATTTCTTTTGATTTTCCCATGATGTCAAGCAAAAAGGCAGAGTTTGAAGGTAGGCCTTGAAATGCATCCACAGGTACGCCTCTAATTGACTCAAATGATGTCAATAGCCTATCAGAAGCTTCTAAAGCCATGCCATCATTTTCTGGAATTTTCCAAGCTGTTTAAAGTCACAGTCAACTTAGTGTATGTAAACTTCTGACCCACTGGAATTGTTATACTGTGAACTACAAGTGAAATAATCTGTCTCAAACAACTGTTGGAAAAATTACTTGTGTCATGCACAAAGTAGATGTTCTAACAGACTTGCCAAAACTAGTTTCTTAACAAGAAATTTGTGGAGTGGTTGAAAAACGAGTTTTAATGACTCCAACCTAAGTGTATGTAAACATCTGACTTCAACTGTATAAGATAGATTACCCTCTCGGCGAAAGATCTTTACAAGGCTACCAGACCTTCGTCTCCGATATCTCCATCTCTTTCTCCTGCGAATGACAGGAATGAGGGCCTCGTCGGGCGTCTGAAGTTAATCCTTCCTGTCCGACTCATTGAAGAAAAAGTATTCCTCCAGTACGGGGTGAGTAATTGCTGTCATGATATCTAGAAAATCGTTTCGTTCATAAGACACGGTGGCAGAAACTTTACGTACAAAACGCTAAAATAGCACAATTGGTTACGGGATCATAAAACGGCAGTCATCTCCTTCGGCACAATTCCTGTGGTCTGTCTTCAAATTCTCTGAGTTAATTTCCCTCACTTTGTCCTCAGACTCCATCCAGGTCTCATGTAGAGATTCTGCAATTCCGTCCACAACCAAGTTGTTCTGCCTTGATTGTCCCTCCATTGACTTTGTTATCAAGGATTCACACACAGAACTGATGTCCTCTCTCAATGACTCACAGATTGCTGTCATCCTGCGTTTTCCTTTTTCAACTCATCAAGCTGACCCTGGGAGAACTGTAAACTGTGGTCCTGGACCTCTCTGGTCCTGGACCTCGCACCCCTCGACTTTTTCCACATTTTGTTGTGTTACAGCCTGAATTTAAAATGTATTAAATTGTTGTGGAAAGACTGATACATGTTTGATAGTGTCTTGGTGCTGTATTGTTTGTCCTTCATGTTATAATAATTTAATTAATGTTACCCCTTCCTTGTGTTTTTTGTAATAAATGTAAAATAAATTGAGCTGTTTTTTCACTGGTTTACACACAATTCCCCATAATGTAAGTTTAATTATGTTTTGAAATTTTTACAAATTAATAAAAAAAAAAAAAGCTGAAGTGTCTTGAGTCAATAAGTATTCAATCCCTGTGTTGTGGAAGTTCAGGAGTAAAAACGTTCTCATCAAGTCGCATAATAATGACATTTTAAATTTTTCAACCAGCCTATGTCAGCTAATGTTTTTTTATTTCGGTTTCTTAGCCCATTGTCACGGCAACCTCCACTCCGGTGTTCGACATCATCAGTCTGATAATCACCGGCCCTAGCAACCATCATTAACTGCACCTGTTATCCAGATGTTCCCCATCATTACACACACCTGGGCATCATTATTTCCTTGATTACTCTCCCTTTATTTAGCCACCAGTCACTAGGCAGCATTGTTTTGAGTCACGTTCTGTACACTTGTTGTTTTGTTTATCTGCATTTATTTATTATTAAACTCACCTTCTGCACCTGCTTCCTGACTCCCGGCATATGTGTAAATAGAATACTACTTCCACATATGAAAGCAGCAGAAGATAAAACCATCTTCCAGACAATGAACAGAGTCAATGAACAGAGTCATCTACTCCACCAACACCACGACCAGCTGGCGCAACTGGGTACGGCTATGAAGGAGGTCCTCTGCATTCTCCACTGCCTCGACACCACCAGAGACGATCTTCATACCACTATCAGAGGGCCTCCTAACACGGGATGTCAGTGAGCCAGTCTCCCAGCCTACCCAGCAGTCCGCCCAGGTCAGCAATGCCCGACTGTTTTTTCCCGAGAAGTGGTACTGTGTTGAAACGATGGTACTCTGTTGAAACGCTGTGGCTTCCTACTCCTGTGCTCCTTCTATTTCGCCCATCAAACGGGAGCCCCCACCACGAGAGGTCTAAGGTTGGCCCTGTCATTTCCCTGCTGTACGGGAGTGCATTGGAGTGGGCTACGGCTGTCTGGAAGAGAGGAGAGGCGTCTCCTTTCAGGGCGGTCTTCGACCATCCACCAGAGAAGTAGGTACGTGACTTCAACTCTATCAGGGTGCCCAGACCGCTGCGGAGTATGTCCTCACCTTTACCTGTGACAGTCTACAGCAGATGGAATGAGCAGGCGTTCCACACCCTATTCCAGAGAGGACTGTGCGAAGAGGTCCAGAGTTGACGTATTGGGATGTACTTTCCTTGGACGTCCTCATTGCGATGGCCATCCATCTGGATAACATTCTTCAGGAGAGCCGGTGCCCACCTCACCACTCGTTTCACTCCTTTGGCCATCCTGAGGCAGAGCCTGAACCCATGGAGATATAGCATCCACACCTCCCCACGGCAGAACGGCGTCGCCGGAGACAACTGGGGCTCTACCCTATTATGGCCAGGAAGGGCACCAGCTTCAGTGATGTCTGGTGCATCCATGAGAGCTGAGGGGCGGCCCGGTCAACATCCGTCTCCCGGCAAAGGCGTGGGCACTCCAACATTTTTCCACCTAAACGTTCCTGATTTCCAGTTGACTGGTTGGCTGTCCCTCAAATTGATTCTACCTCTCTAGTGGATTCTGGTGCTGAATTTCATCAACCAGGCACTCATCTCCTTGTACTCACTCGCCTCTTCTCCTCCCATCCATGGCTTGTATAATAAACCAGTAGGATCTGGCATTATCACACACATAACCACTCACATTCACCGTGGGATCCATGCACCAGGAGAGCCTTCCCTTCCTCATCATCACCACACCAGTGCACAACGTCATCCTCTGCGTCCCGTGGCTCCAAGGTCATGACACCACCATCTCCTGGTCGAGGATGGAAATCACTGACGGCACCCGGATGCCAAAGAACCAGCTTTCCCTTGCCCAGCGGTTCCACGTTGGTTGAGAGTCCTGTGGTTGCCCTCCATCCAAGAGGTGTACCAGGATCTCCGGGAGGGGTTCTCCAAGACCCAAGCCACCGGTCTCCTTCCTCATTGCCCCAGGGACTGTGCCATCGACATGCTAGAAGGCTATGAGCAGCTGTGTCTACCCTCTGTTGGTGGCTGAGACTGAGGCCATGGAGGAGTACATCCAGTAGCCTCTCCAACAGGGTTTTGTTTGCTCATCCACCTCTCCTGCATCGGCAGGGTTCTTCTTCATGACTAAGAAGGATGAGGGTCTGCACCCCTGCATTGATTACAGAGGTCTCAATTCCAACAACACTAAGTATCCCTACACACAGGAACTCAAGTCCTTCTACTCACAAAATCGAATGCAGGCCATTCTACCTACCAAGAGAATTCTCATCAGTTATAGTTACAGCTCTGTACATCACACCTCGAAGGCCCTCAAGGAACTTCACTAGATTCTATAAACTGGAAACTACACTGCTCAAAACAATCAAGGGAACACTTAAACAACACAATGTAACTCTAAGTCAATCACACTTCTGTAAAATCAAACTGTCCACTTAGGAAGCAACACTGATTGACAATACATTTCACATGCTGTTGTGCAAATGGAACAGACAACAGGTGGAAATTATAGGAAATTAGCAAGACACCCCCAGTAAAGGAGTGGTTCTGCAGGTGATAACCACAGACAACTTCTCAGTTCCTATGCTTCCTGGCTGATGTTTTGGTCACTTTTGAATGCTGGCGGTGCTTTCACTCTAGTGGTAGCATGAGATGGACTCTACAACCCACACAAGTGGCTCAGGTAGTGCAGCTCATCCAGGATGTCACATCAATGTGAGCTGTGTCAAGAAGGTTGGCTGTGTCTGTCAGCGTAGTGTCCAGAGCATGGAGGCGCTACCAGTACATCAGGAGACGTGGAGGAGGCCGTAGGAGGGCAACAACCCAGCAGCAGGTCCGCTACCTCCGCCTTTGTGCAAGGAGGAGCAGGAGGAGCACTGCCAGAGCCCTGCAAAATGACCTCCAGCAGGCCACAAATTTGCATGTGTCTGCTCAAACGGTCAGAAACAGACTCCATGAGGGTGGTATGAGGGCCCGACGTCCCCAGGTGGGGGTTGTGCTTACAGACCTGAATCCAATTGAGCACATCTGGGACATCATGTCTCGCTCCATCCACCAACTCCACGTTGCACCACAGACTGTCCAGGAGTTGGCGGATGCTTTAGTCCAGGTCTGGGAGGAGATCCCACAGGAGACCATCCGCCACCTCATCAGCAGCATGCCCAGGCGTTGTAGGGAGGTCATACAGGCACGTGGAGGCCACACACACTACGGAGCCTCATTTTGACTTGTTTTAAGTACATTACATACCTTAAGGGAACATTTTGACATTCGCCATATGGTTAGTGAGAAAGTCCACATTGCAAATGTACGGTCCCTTACTAGACGTCCGAAAACGTTTCTTCCAGGAAGTCATC
>NC_068454.1:49625376-49632876 GCF_023373465.1 Oncorhynchus keta
TATATATATAACCCCATCTCGCCTATCATCACTTAACCAACCCCATCTCACCTCTCCTCACTTAACCAAAAACATCTCGCCTCTCCTCACTTAACCAAAAACATCTCGCCTCTCCTCACTTAACCAAAAACATCTCGCCTCTCCTCACTTAACCAAAAACATCTCGCCTCTCCTCATTTAACCAACTCCATCTCGCCTCTCCTCACTTAAACAACCCCATCTCGCCTCTCCTCACTTAACCAACCCCATCTCGCCCCTCCTCACTTAACCAACCCCATCTCGCCCCTCCTCACTTAACCAACCACATCTCGCCCCTCCTCACTTAACCAACCCCATCTCGCCCTCCTCACTTAACCAACCCCATCTCGCATATCCTCACTTAACCAACCCCATCTCGCATATCCTCACTTAACCAACCCCATCTCGCATATCCTCACTTAACCAACCCCATCTCGCCCCTCCTCACTTAACCAACCCCATCTCGCCCCTCCTCACTTAACCAACCCCATCTCGCATATCCTCACTTAACCAACCCCATCTCGCATATCCTCACTTAACCAACCCCATCTCGCATATCCTCACTTAACCAACCCCATCTCGCATATCCTCACTTAACCAACCCCATCTCGCATATCCTCACTTAACCAACCCCATCTCGCATATCCTCACTTAACCAACCCCATCTCGCATATCCTCACTTAACCAACCCCATCTCGCCTCTCCTCACTTAACCAACCCCATCTCGCCTCTCCTCACTTAACCAACCCCATCTCGCCTCTCCTCACTTAACCAACCCCATCTCGCCTCTCCTCACTTAACCAACCCCATCTCGCCTCTCCTCACTTAACCAACCCCATCTCGCCTCTCCTCACTTAACCAACCCCATCTCGCCTCTCCTCACTTAACCAACCCCATCTCGCCTCTCCTCACTTAACCAACCCCATCTCGCCTCTCCTCACTTAACCAACCCCATCTCGCCTCTCCTCACTTAACCAACCCCATCTCGCCTCTCCTCACTTAACCAACCCCATCTCGCCCCTCCTCACTTAACCAACCCCATCTCGCCCCTCCTCACTTAACCAACCCCATCTCGCCTCTCCTCACTTAACCAACCCCATCTCGCCCCTCCTCACTTAACCAACCCCATCTCGCCCCTCCTCACTTAACCAACCCCATCTCGCATATCCTCACTTAACCAACCCCATCTCGCATATCCTCACTTAACCAACCCCATCTCGCATATCCTCACTTAACCAACCCCATCTCGCATATCCTCACTTAACCAACCCCATCTCGCATATCCTCACTTAACCAACCCCATCTCGCCTCTCCTCACTTAACCAACCCCATCTCGCCTCTCTCACTTAACCAACCCCATCTCGCCTCTCCTCACTTAACCAACCCCATCTCGCCTCTCCTCACTTAACCAACCCCATCTCGCCTCTCCTCACTTAACCAACCCCATCTCGCCTCTCTCACTTAACCAACCCCATCTCGCCTCTCCTCACTTAACCAACCCCATCTCGCCTCTCCTCACTTAACCAACCCCATCTCGCCTCTCCTCACTTAACCAACCCCATCTCGCCTCTCCTCACTTAACCAACCCCATCTCGCCTCTCCTCACTTAACCAACCCCATCTCGCCTCTCCTCACTTAACCAACCCCATCTCGCCTCTCCTCACTTAACCAACCCCATCTCGCCTCTCCTCACTTAACCAACCCCATCTCACCTCTCCTCACTTAACCAACCCCATCTCGCCTCTCCTCACTTAACCAACCCCATCTCGCCTCTCCTCACTTAACCAACCCCATCTCGCCTCTCCTCACTTAACCAACCCCATCTCGCCTCTCCTCACTTAACCAACCCCATCTCGCCTCTCCTCACTTAACCAACCCCACTAGTGGTCCCACATAATCTACAAAATACAACACATAGGCCTATTCATAATTGGGATGTTATTTTGTAGTGGGGACAATGTTGTAGAGTGTCCGTCTTGAGATTGGGGGTTCAATCCCCGGTTAAGTCATACCAGAGTCTCAAAATGGGACCCAATGGCTCTGCGCGGCACTCAACATTAAGGATATTGATTGCGTTTAAGGCCCTGCAATAGACTAGCATCCTGTCCATGGGGTGTACTTGTATATCAAGTTGCCTCACACTACAGATACAGGGGTTTCTGGTTTGGACAAGACTACATACTTGCTGTCATTGTGTACTAGTCCACCTGTTCTGTTGTTAGCCTCTGAAAGGGTTAAAGATACAGATACAATTATTATACAATCACTTATAAACTGCTAACCTGAGAACGGTTGGCTTTTAATCACTGTCCATGCGCTATCTTGCTTTGGTCTGGGTGGAGGAGTGAGGAGAAAAAATATGTGGGGGGGAGAGGGGGAAGGAAGAAAGGAGGAGGAAGAGCGGTGTAGTAGAGGGGAAGAGATGAAAGGAGGAGAGATGGAGAGAGTAGGAGGGATAAGTTGGGACCATGGGAGTGGGGATTTGGTGTGCCGGGCCTTCAGTAAACTCCCTGGTGTGACAGGAGCAATGGGGCCTAAGCCAGTATTAATTAAAGACAGTGGTTGGGCTGGAGTCTAGGGCATAAGGCAAGGCAAAAAAAAAACAGGTGTTTGTCATCATAGGCGCCTTTTCCTTATTCTAAAATCCTCATGTTTATTTAATCCCAAACTCAATGTAAAACATTCAAATAGCTATATTGTAGGACAAATTCATTTTAAAAAATCTTGACATTTTTTACCCATTTTCACACTAAATGAAATGAGAAAATGGGTGGAGGTCTGTATATCAGCAATACATTGATTCCTCGTCAGCTCTCTGCTCAGGTCAAATGGATTATGGACATGATGTGACTATGTTGTTCTTGACATGATGTTGTCTGACCTGATGTTTATAGTGATGCCAGTAGAATAGTGATCCCCATGTGGCTCCGAGAAAGGAAGGAGAGCTCTTCTGTCGGCCACTCAGTGCTTACCCAAACGTGCCAGAGTTCAGTGAGGCTATTTTAGCCACTACAAACGTGAAACATAGTATTTCTTCCCCGTCGGCATGCATGAGCACACACACCACCTCCCTACCCCAGGAGGGAGGCCTTGTGTATAGTAGACATGGTTTCAAGGTTTTTACCACAGTTTTCTGAAAGGAGCTTTTGGAAAATAACTCTTATATCCACCCCTGAATAGTGTACTTTCTGGGAACAGTTCACCTAATGATACTGCTATTCAATGGGACACAGATGGCTGTAATAACTGACTGTAATAACTGGCCTCGATGACAGCTCCAGGATTCAATGAGTGACTTTCGTTTTGATATGAAGCCATAATTAATGTCACTTTGTGACTCTTTATGCTATATCTACGACTACGATTAACAAGAGGAGTTGATGTTCGATTAAAGCTACTGTATTGATTTTGTTTGACCAAATGCACTCAAACATTACATTAGAAGTCGTTTTAGGCTACCACTAGGGGGCACAGTCAAACTTACGAAGAGGAGAGAAACCTACTAGGACAAGGAGAGAGAAAGCAACCAAGAACGCAATTTAAAACATTTTATTGATTGGAATTTGGTCCAAATGACTGTGTTCAGTCATGACACGGTAGTGTGGACACTTGGAGACAAAATCTGACAAATACTGCAGCACCCTTGTCTTTCTGTTTAAATTCCCAACAAATCCACACTTCAGACATGACACAGTACACTTTTTTGGGTTGCCCTTTCACCAAGCCACCATCTGTCAGATCTGAGTTGAGCTGGGACGGGACGGGACAGGGGGGCAGAATCAGAAGACCCCTCGCATAATCGACTAGTTAGCTATCGCCTTCTGCACTGTACCAGTTCCAGCTAGATATCCCTGTTTTGTCTTTCTCACTTTCCTGCTCTCCCTCACGTTTTTTCTTGCCAGCCTTAATACGAAAACCTATCTCCTATTGCTCCACTTCCCCAGTGCCCCCAGGCTTAGCCCTAGCCCTCTATCCAGGGTAGAGATGCCCCAGCCATCCCCGCTCAATACAGGGTGCTGTGAGCCGCCAGGATGGGGGGCATTGATTTGGGTGGAGGGTGTTGGTTAGAGCAGGCAGCCCTCTCTCTTTTTTTCTCAGACCCTGACTGTACCACTGCTTCGTTCTCTATCTCTCTCTCCATATGCTTTCACCCTCCTCCACCTCTTATCTCCTTCTTGACCCGACACTGCTGTAGGATGTACCCCTCCATGGTCTCCCAGCACCTCTCTCATCCCTCTGTACCTCTCTCTCTTAAACTCCTCATTGCTGTCTTCCCAGCCAAGGGCTCCAGCCACCTGCAGAGCTGCAAGGCCACCCATGTTTTCACCCATCAGCTGTAGCAGGATGGACTGAGGGATCTAGATGGGTATTCCCGGGAAAAGGTTTTGCAGAAAAAGTTATTTTGGTGGCCTTTGGTACATTCTAATGCCTTGATAGAAATGACCTTACAATTATAATGTGGAAATGTATGAATTCAGTGTGTTAGTAGTTTGGATATCGTCTAGGCCTATGCCTAAAAAACATTTTAACATTAAGCCTGTCTTGAGATTAAAGTCACATTTATAGTTGTATGTAGACACTTAGGGTAAGGCAACTGATGTGTAATTTGGGTGAACTGTCCCTTAACAGTTTAGCCTGTCAATCAATCACTGTGGGTGGGATAGTCAGGGGAGTGGGCAGGATGTTTGCGAGTCACAGAGTTGGTAGGCTTTCAGACCTGTCAATCAATCACTGTGGGTGGGACTTTTAGGAAAGGCAGTAGATTAGTAATGTAGCCAGAAAAGAGTCTACTCTTTCAATTTAATTTACTGTGGCAAAACTAAATCTAGTTTTCTTATTCAAAGACTGTTGAAAATTGATATTGCAACATCAAAGGAGGTCATTTCTATCTTGTTGGAAGGCTTAGATTTTCCTTGAGGTAAACTACACTGAACAAAAATATAAATGCAACATGTAAAGTGTTGGTTTCATGAGCTGAATTAAAAGAGCGTTTCACATTTTCCAAGATAATCCATCCACCTGATAGGTGTGGGGACAATAAAAGGCCACTCTAAAATGTGCAGTTTCATCAAACAAGACAATGCCACAGATGTCTGTTTTGAGGGAATGTGCAATTCTGCTGACTGCAGAAATATCCACCAGAGCTGCTGCCAGAGAATTGAATGTTCATTTCTCTATCATAAGCCACCTCCCAATGTCATTTTAGAGAATTTGGCAGTACGTCCACACAGCCTCACAACCACAGACCATGTGTAACCACGCCAGCCCACGACCTCTACATCAGGCTTCTTCACCTGTGGGATTGGTCTGAGAGGAGCCACCCCGACACACTGGAGCAGTGTGCTCTTTACGACTGATTCCTGGTTTCAACTGCACCGGGCAGATGGCAGACTGGCGTCGTGTGGGTGAGCGGTTTGCTGATGTTAACGTTGTGAACAGATTACCCCATGGTGGCGGTGGGCAGGCATAAGCTACGGAAAATGAACACAATTGCATTTTATCGATAACATTTTGAATGCACAGAGACACCCTGACGAGATCCAGAGACCCATTGTCGTGCCATTCATCCACTGCCATTACCTCATGTTTTAGCATGATATTGCCCCATGTCGCAAGGATCTGTAAACAATTCCTGGAAGCCGAAAATGTCCCAGTTCTTCCCATGGCCTTTTTAAGGTATCTGTGACCAACAGATGCATATCTGTATTCCCAGTCATGTGAAATCCATAGATTAGGGCCTAATGAATATATTTCAATTGATTTCCTTATATGAACTGTAACTCAGTCAAATCTTTGAAATTGTTGCTTGTTGCATTTGTTTTGTTTCATTGTAGTTTATTGTGGCAAAAAGCCACTCCGTGTTGGGTCGTGCATAAGAACAGCCCTTAGCCAGGGTATATTGGCAATATACCACACCTTCTTGGGCCTTATTGCTTAATTATGTAAGTATCATGACATTAGCTTTCATAACCTTCAATGTGTTTTCTTTTATAATATGTTTGACTAAAATGAGGCTCTCCCCCCTATCGTTCCTGCAGTGAGGCTTCAACATCTTCATAAAATGTTTTCATAATTTTTCTGCAGATAATCGCCAAAACGCGGTAGTAGCCGACCAGTATGCAAATGAGGTAGCAAAATGCGATGCGATTTGGTTCCGTTGGTTCTGCAGTGGTGTCAAACTCATTCCACAGAGGGCAGTGCTTGAGAAATAAGTGTTCAAGAAGAGCAGTTTGTTCGCAAAGTTACTAGGCTATACTGACGAGTCACTAGCGGTCACTGGCAAGTTTCCACATGGCCTTCGAATCCTAGGAAAATACAAACAAGATCTTTGGTTTCCTTGCCCCGATGTGTTACCATGGAATCATAACTACGCTATATGATTTATGAATAGCAAAAGTTACAATATATAGGAGATGGCCTTTCTTCATTCAGTGCGATACCTTTTCTAAACTATCCAACACTTGCTGTTCGGTCGTAAATCAAAGCACAGTAGCCTAAATAGCCTATACACCCCGACTCTGTGGCAGGTAGTAGACTTATGAAACACGCAAAATAAAATTATAATAAATGTGCCACACAACAATTGTTACCACTTACATTACATGGGATGTGTAAATTCACCCACAGGGGACGATGTGAAGCATCATGCTCTCTCTCCTCCTTGAAAATAAATGTGACTGCAGCCAACCAGAGCTCACAAAAATAACACCAGTACCGAGAGGCACAACCGACAGCAGACTGACAAACCAGCAGTGTCCCCATCGCTCGCTTTGCGATTGACAGGCGCCTGTCCTATCAATAGATCACGAGAAGATGCCTATCGTTCATTGTAGGCTTTACAGACATTTCTGACTAGCGAATTTAAACTTTGAAATGAAAACAAGCCTAGTTAGTTAATGGTGGAAAAAGTAGCCGGCTGACAATGAGTCGGTTACCGGCTATTTAACCGACGGCTGTTTTCTCTGGCTAGCCGCTGGCATATTCTGAAGACATTGACATTCATTCATTTGTATGCTGTTGTTTTATTTGTCCTGAACATTTTACTTCATAAGTTGACTAGCTTTGGGTAGGTGCATACATGCAAATTATTGCTGCACGTAAATGGTATAATGCAAGTCCTCTCACCTGAAGATCTTGTGTGTTGATAATGTATTCATGACAGACTGGGTTACGTAAGTGCACTCAGAGTGAACTCTGGGGGTGGGTGTGTGTGAGAGAGAGCGAGCGAGATCCCACCTTGCCAGTTTTAATACATGCAGGTGAACACGGTGTCAGATGGCCTGCATTCTGCTGCCCTGGGGCCTCCCGGAGGACACCACTTTCAGTGAGCGGGAGTGTGTGGCTGTGCGTGCGTGTGGCTGTGCGTGCGTGTGGCTGTGCGTGCGTGTGACTGTGTGTGTGTGTGTGTGTGTGTGTGTTAGATAAATCAAATCAAAATCAAATCAAATGTATTTATATAACCCTTCGTACATCAGCTGATAT
>NC_068454.1:49655376-49682876 GCF_023373465.1 Oncorhynchus keta
CCTTTGTGCAAGGAGGAGCAGGAGGAGCACTGCCAGAGCCCTGCAAAATGTGCATGTGTCTGCTCAAACGGTCAGAAACAGACTCCATGAGGGTGGTTTTGAGGGCCCAACGTCCACAGGTGGGGGTTGTGCTTACAGCCCAACACCGTGCAGGACGTTTGGCATTTACCAGAGAACACCAAGATTGGCAAATTCGCCACTGGCGCCCTGTGCTCTTCACAGATGAAAGCAGGTTCACACTGAGCACATGTGACAGACGTGACAGAGTCTGGACACGCCGTGGAGAACGTTCTGCTGCTTGCAACATCCTCCAGCATGACCGGTTTGGCGGTGGGTCAGTCATGGTGTGGGATGGCATTTCTTTGGGGGGCCGCACAGCCCTCCATGTGCTCGCCAAGAGGTAGCCTGACTGCCATTAGGTACCGAGATGAGATCCTCAGACCCCTTGTGAGACCATATGCTGGTGCGGTTGGCCCTGGGTTCCTCCTAATGCAAGACAATGCTAGACCTCATGTGGCTGGAGTGTGTCAGCAGTTCCTGCAAGAGGAAGGCATTGATGCTATGGACTGGCTCGCCTGTTCCCCAGACCTGAATCCAATTGAGCACATCTGGGACATCATGTCTCGCTCCATCCACCAACGCCACGTTGCACCACAGACTGTCCAGGAGTTGGCGGATGCTTTCATCCAGGTCTGGGAGGAGATCCCTCAGGAGACCATCTGCCACCTCATCAGGAGCATGCCCAGGCGTTGTAGGGAGGTCATACAGGCACGTGGAGGCCACACACACTACTGAGCCTCATTTTGACTTGTTTTAAGGACATTACATCAAGGTTGGATGAGCCTGCAGTGTGGTTTCCCACTTTAATTTTGAGTGTGACTCCAAATCCAGACCTCCATGGGGTGATAAATTTGATTTCCATTGATAATTTTTGTGTGATTTTGTTGTCAGTACATTCAACTATGTAAAGAAAAAAGTATTTAATAAGAATATTTCATTCATTCAGATCTAGGATGTGTTATTTTACTGTTCCCTTGATTTTTTTTGAGCAGTGTATATTATATATACATACATACACCAAGATTTGTTTTTGTAGAGGAGCAGCAAATAAATAAATGTGTGTGGATTTATTTTAAATTTTTAATTTGCTGCTCCTCTTCAAAAACAAATCTTGGTCGACCAACAGCCTATGAGCGACCATTCAATTAATTGGGGTCATCCCTAGCTCCTATGAACTTCTTATGTTAGAGCTCATGGGGCTTTTTACACAGAAATGCCCATAGTCCACCCACAGACAAGGGCAAACCTGTGTGACAGTCATGCAGGAAGTAGTCCTGGAAGATTGGCGTCACACAATGACAAGAGATCACCTGGTTGATCCTGCCAGTAGCATATGCTTGTCTCAAAGATTAAGCCATGCAAGTCTAAGTACACACGGCCGATACAGTGAAACTGCGAATGGCTCATTAATTCAATAAGCTTCTATTGCACCTGTCCAACATGTGTGCACACACACACATTGTCCCTATTCTGACTGTGAGAAACAGAGATGGGAAATGTTTCGGAGAGACAGCACAACCTGAGGTATTGACCACCTTGCAGCCCCTGCTGTCAGCCTATAGAACCAGGTCCAAATATATTAGCATGAAATAAATGAGTCTCACCACGTCAGACCCTGCAACTTACGGCCAAAGGTTTTACTGTCCCAGATGCAGACTCCATCTGCCCTCCTCTTTATTCTTTGTTAACGCTTCAATAGAGTGGACAGCACTCAACTGATGATATTGTGCGTTAAATATTGAAAAATGTATCGTAGGAAACAATGCATTCATGGTTATTTGTTGTGTCTGATAACTCCAGGCTACTTTCTTTGTCACAGAATAAATCAATCCCATTAACTCCACTAGATTCAGAAATTCAATCAGCTCAGAATACAAATGTATCATGCAAGTCCTGGTTTGGTTGGCTGGGGGTAGCAGGTCAAACGAGGACAAGGAGAGGGTCATTCGGACAACAACAAACTCCTGCGAGAATCAAACCCACTCCTCCCATCTCTGCCCTATGATCCTGTGTGGCTGGGGGATACGAAGGCATATAGGCCTGTTATTGCCTGACTAAGATGTGGTTTTACGAAGGTGAGCCCACAAGCAGCTTCCATAAAGGTTCCTTTCACCTAACTGACCAGCATTACCAAGAGAAAAGAAAAGAGACCAGCACTAAAGCTCACTTGCTTGGAGAATGGACCTAGGCCTTGGGCCTTTGTCTGTGAGGGTTGGGTAATGGGGTGTGGCAGGAGGCTATCAACTTTAAACATTTTCACACCTTTAGTCATACACGGGGGGCGTTATTGACGTTTGACCTGTTTTTATGTCCTACCTATTCTTTGCCACTAATCAATCACAACATCGATCCAATAATCAGAAGGGGGTGAAGGGTAGAGAGGTCCCCTGTGTAGGAAGTGAAGGGTCCTGGGATAGGCCTCGGGCTAGCTTGTGCGATGTTTACGTGTGGAGTGTCAGTGTTGGCTAAGTGTCACTCAATAAGATCTTTCTGTGACCTGAGACTTTTAATAATGCGTCTATCTGCAGTGTAGTTGTGTTTCCACAGGGAAAATTGCTTTAAATGTGCCTGTATCTTCATTGAATTTAGGCTTATTTGTCAGTATTTTAAATTTATGCAAAGCGCTTCGCTATTGATTCGTAGGTGTTAGAGCAGTAGCATACAAATTAGTGTGTGTGTATGTGTGCCTACATACGTGTGTGTGTGTTTCAGGGGGTTTAATATAATTTGGACAGCTTTAATAAGTACATGTCAAACAAATGCCTCTCCCTCCTCTGCGTGCCAGCCTGAATGTAAATGCTGTGTGTGTCTGCCCGAGGTGGGCGTGCTTCAACTGTAAATTAAGCCTGGGCATCCATTTAAAATGGCCGACACGGTCACTTGTTAAGATTATTTTCCTTTAACTATCGAGAAATGTAAAGGGGGTGTTATCCAAGAACACAAATGCCCTTACAGAATCATAATTGGCAAAGAAAGGCAAAACTTTATTTTATATATTTTTTTTGCCATTGGCTTGTCTCGACCTCCTTGGATATTAGCAGCCATTAGAAACCATGGAACTCTTACCAATTTAGCTTTTCATAGCAAGTACATTTAAATATATATATATATATGTGTCAGTTGCCATGGAGATAAATGGTAATTTTGTTTAGGGACACAAAGAGACACGAGATCAGACACAGGACGGAGCCCCCGGAACAAATGCGCAATCCGCGGGAATGGAACCCGGAGCAGTCAGAGTTGTTTGGGTTCTGGTTGTTGGTGAGAACCGGTGCCACTGCCTCAGTCCCCCTTTGCCAGGGAGAAAGAGAAATGGGGAGGGGGAGGCAAGAATAGAGTCTAGATAGAGTGTTGGACTGATTTAGTACACTCCCTCCGGTTTAGCCCCAGTCGACAGACACAGACAGACAGTATGTCCTTGTGGGTTTAAGCTATTCAATCCGAGGCGAGACACTACTTCTTGTGTAGATTTTTTATTCTTTCACCATGTCACTCGGCTGTGAGGTGCCATTGTCCTCCCAACTCTCTCCCTTCTTTCTTCCTGCTCCCTCCACCGCGATGAGTCGTGTCATCCCCTCACGGTCAGTACTTTTGTTTGCCTTTGTCTTTTGGGCCCTATTTCAGAAGTCCCTCTCTTTTATCTTCCTCTCCACCTTTCATGCATAGGGGAACAGTTGTGGGCCTGTTGCGGGGCTGTTCCAGTGGATTTCCACCAGTGGGGTGTCCTTTCATTAGTTTAAATTTGCTACAATTGGGGCCCCCAAGGCCTGAATGGCTGTCGCAGTGTGCACGCTCTCACTCTTAAAGAAAGGGCTTTATTTTGTTTTCCTGGAGTCAATAAAAATACTAAGTTGAAAAGCTAACTCCTCCTCCCCCTGCCCTCTTTTCTCCGCATCCAACATCTTGTTTTGGGCCTATTTTGTATATTTTACCCCTACTTCAATTATTTATTAATGATAGAACAGCGGAATTTGATTTTCTTCTCTCTTTAATAGGTATCTCAAATTTTTACAGAAATAAATGCAAGAAATACGAGGGCATGCAATTTAATCATTAGGGATGATATGACATTTACCGATATCTGATATTTCCCTTACCAAAAACCGATATCGATAACCGATATTTAAAAATGTTGCGTCCTTTTAAGCATTCTAGTACAGTTAAATAGTTGAAACACACACACACAGACCAAAAGGTTATTTTGTTGGCATTTACATATGTCCCTATTACCAGTAAAACATCATCTAAACCTATTTCTTTCACTTAGTTTGTTCAGTCTCAACCAGGATTGCATCATACAGGTCAAGCACTGAAGTTTCAGCTCTGTCTGTCCGTGGCCTCTCTTCTTTGGTGCGCACTATCACTGTGTCCGTTTCTATCTTGTCCAGCTGTGTCTAACATTTCACATAAACCCTGTTTTTTGTCTGCATCGAAGTAGCTGTACTTGTACCTAGCATCGAGCATGGTGGCGACACAGTAAAGAGAGAATGCCACCGAATCACTTGTTCACAGCCTCTTGTACTTTTGCAAGTTTTAACCCCCACCGTCTGTGTCGGCAGTTTATGTTCAGCAGGAGTTTCAATGTCATGACAGAGGGTATCACTTCTGCTGCAGACACAGTTGATGAGTTTATTTCTCCAGTCAGTTGTTCGAATGGAGCTAGGAGTGTGTTCATGTTTCCAAGTTTCAAACATGTTCTCAAATGACATTGAAATGCCAGCAGCAGTATGAGAACCAGCACATTCTTGAGCATGCAATACGGCTTTCCTCAGTACGAAATCCTCGTCAACTCACTGTGCTGCCAGACTCGGCATGCTCATGGGGCTGACATCGCTGGTCCAAATGTCAGTCGTGAAAAGCTAATAGCAGTGATGCCCATAGCAAGTAGCTCATGGATGTGAGTTCCAACAATACTGTGTAACTCCGGAAGGGTAAAATCTGAAAAATAGCCCATACTTGGTCGTGTGTACAGGGGCTCGAGGTGCTCGACCAGTCGACGACGAAAGCCAACATCATCCACGACAGAGAACGGTTGATCGTCAAGAGCAATGAATGCCATTAGTTATCTCGCTCAAATTTTACTTATTCTTTTCAAATGACTGCTGGACTTGAACTTGTTTAGTTGTTGGAAGTGTGCTCTTAGTATTTTTCTGCTTTTCTGTGTAGAGCTGTATTTTTCGTGGCATCATTATGGAGTCATGCCGAAGTGTGGCATTTTTAGCGAATATCGGCCGATTCTGATATGCTTACCGATATAATGTGCATCCGTTATAATAATTATATAAAGCATACTACTTTAGACAAATGATAGCCTATTGGTCCACATTTGTTAGTTTGGGAAGACATTTGTTGCTATGACCCTCATCCATTGCCAAATGACCCCTACTGGTGTCTCCCTCCCTCCCGCTCTCCCTCCCATCTATCCCTTTTTCTCCCTCCGTCCCTGTCTTTCTCTTTTCTCCACTTGCTTGCTCCCTGTCTTCCCACATTTTCTCCCTTTATCCCTGCCTTAATGTGTTTCTCTGCCCTGTGCCTCAGATATAGATGTCTCCCCTGGTCCAACAGTGGAGCAGAATTTAGGCCTCTGTCCCTGTGTGGACGGATGAGGGCAATGTAAGAGAATACGATGGCTGTGTGTCGTCTGTATGGGGACTAATTGCGTACAGATTGTGAAGTGGGGAGAAAAGGCAGGGACACTTGCTGAGGGATTACAGTGGAGAAAGAAGGCATCGGCCAGTGAAGATAACCACCATGACACGTCAACAATCTTCCTTGTGCAGATTAAGGCATAAAACTCCATCGTAATGAGACTAAGCTGGGAGAGAAGGGAGGGGGAGAGTGGTGACGATTACACAGTGTGGGTATTGATAAGGGCGAGCGTGATATGGCTGAGGGAGAGGGGGACACAAGGAAGCACGGGTGAGGGAGAGGACAAGGGGAATGGGTAAGGGTAGGAATTATGGTTGAGTGAGAGGGTCACAGGAGGTACGGGTGAGGTAGGCAGTAGTCGGGCTAAAATGAGTGGCCACCAGCTGTCACCCTGAGTGCAACCAGGGCCGGTACTGTCCATTCTGCGAGACTAAATATTGCCTTCCCCTGCAAAACTAAGGCAGCAGCTACTCTTCCTGGGGTCCAGCAGAATATAGGCAGTTGTACCATTTAAAAAAACATTACTATACACTCACAACGTGTGTGCCCTCAGGCCCCTACTCTACTACCACATAACTACAACACAAAATCCATCTCTGCGTGTGTGTATAGTGCGTATGTTATTGTGTGTTTGTATGCATGTGTTTGTTGCTTCACAATCACCGCTGCTCCATAAGGTGTATTTTTATCTGTTTTTTTTTATCTAATTTTACTGCTTCTATGAGTTACTTTATGTGGAATAGAGTTCCATGTAGTACTGTGCGCCTCCCATAGTCTGTTCTGGATATGAGGGGCGGCAGGGTAGCCTAGTGGTTAGAGCATTGGACTAGTAACTGGAAGGTTGGAAAGTTCAAACCCCCGAGCTGACAAGGTACAAATCTGTCGTTCTGCCCCTGAACAGGCAGTTAACCCATTGTTCCTAGGCCGTCATTGAAAAGAAGAATTTGTTCTTAACTGACTTGCCTAGTTAAATAAAGGTAAAATTAAAATGAGGACTGTGAAGAACAGGACATGAACAGGACGTGGGTGTCTGAGCTGTGTGCCAGTAGTTCAAACAGACAGGTCGGTGCATTCAACATGTCAATACTTCTCACAAATGCAAGTGGAGATGAATTCAATCGCTCCTTCACTTTGAGCCAGGAGAGATTGACATGCATATTATTAATGTCAGCTCTCTGTGTACATCCAAGGGCCAGCCGTGCTGTCCTGTTCTGAGCCAATTGCAATTTTCCTAAGTCCCTCTTCATGGCACCTGATCACACGACTGCTCAGTCGTCCAGATGCGAAAAAACTAGGGCCTGTAGAACCTGCCTTTACAATCCAGGGTTACTCCGAGCAGTTTAGTCACCTCCACTTACTCAATTTCCACATTATTTATTGCAAGATTTAGTTGAGGTTTAGGCTTTAGTGAATGATTTGTCCCAAATACAATGCTTTTAGTTTTTGAAATATTTAGGACAAACTTATTCCTTTCCACCCATTTTGAAATTAACTGCAGCTCTTTGTTAAGTGTTGCAATGATTTCAGTCGCTGAAGTGTATTGTGTTGAGTCATCACCATACATAGACACGCTGGCTTTACTCAAAACCAGTGGCATGTCGTTTAGTAAAGATTGAACAACGTTTCCCTGGGAAATTCCTTATTCTACCTAGATTATGTTGGGTAGGCTGTTAGACAGATAACTCTATATCCACAATATAGCAGGGGGTGTAACATATCATAACATACCATAACATATCTATTTTTTTTCAGTGCTGTGCTTGTTGAATGTCCTTCCCTATAAGCGTGCTGGAAGTCTGTTGTCAATTGTGACTGGCTGGATTCGGTTTTATGCAGAAACGTTTGAAATTATGTTTTTTACATTTGGGTAAAAGTAGAAACTCAGAGCTAGGAAATTGTATATCATACACTACAGTTGAGGAGCAATGGGAAAGGAATTATGCTTTTAAAGTTGATCAACTTTAACCTCACTTTTGAGAAAATGGCCCTTGAATGTTTTGGTACACCTACTGTAGAGCTCTTCTTTGTCTACACCCATTTAGCATCGTTCACACGCTCTTAAGTGTTAGCCCCACCCAGCTCTTTAAGGATTCACATGAGGCCATGTATGAAACAACCAAAAATGTCAAGACGAAAGGCTGGTTCAATCTGGAGTGCCAGAGTGTGCTCAGTGTGCGCTCTGATAATTCATAAACTCATAGCATTATCAGATTGTCTGTTTGTAAATTCAAAGCATTTCGTTCTTGGAGTGTTCAGAGCGCACACTGGACGTTCTGGCCAAGGAGTAGGGTTGATCCGAGCGTTCTGACCTCACAGCAGCATTCGAGCACCCAAGCTAATTGCCTTTCTTTGGCTAGCTTGCTAGCTACTTCCAGACACAAATGGGGGAACAGCGCAATCTGACTATTTTACTCGCCCAAGCAGAGCTGGCTAGGCTGTTTGTTATGTTATCCAGAGCATTGATGACTGCAACTGTGCTGTTGGCAATAAACTTTTTGGCCAACGTTTACTGACACATGTAATATCTGAAAATATAGCTACAGTTGAAGTCGGAAGTTTACATACACTTAGGTTGGAGTCATTAAAACTAGTTTTTCAATCACTCCACAAATTTCTTGTTAACAAACTAGAGTTTTGGCAAGTCGGTTAGGACATCTACTTTGTGCATAACACAAGTAATTTTTCCAACAATTGTTTACAGACAGATTAATTCACTGTATCACAATTCCAGTGGGTTAGAAGTTTGCATACACTAAGTTGACTGTGCCTTTAAACAGCTTGGAAAATTCCAGAAAATTATATCATGGCTTTAGAAGCTTCTGATAGGCTAATTGACATAATTTGAGTCAATTGGAGGTGTACCTGTGGATGTATTTCAAGGCCGACCTTCAAACTCAGTGCCTCTTTGCATTACATCATGGGAAAATCAAAAGAAATCAGCCAAGACCTAAGGAAAAAAAAATTGTAGACCTCCACAAGTCTGGTTCATCCTTGGGAGCAATTTCCAAATGCCTGAAGGTACCACGTTTATCTGTACAAACAATAGTTTGCAAGTATTAACACCATGGGGCTACGTTGCCGTCGTACCGCTCAGGAAGGAGACGCGTTCTGTCTCCGAGAGATGAACGTACTTTGGTGCGAAAAGTGCAAATCAATCCCAGAACAACAGCAAAGCACCCCAACACCACCTCCTCCATGCTTTATGGTGGGAAATGCCTTATACAGCTCGTTGAGTGCTGTCTTAGTGCCAGCGTCGGTTTGCGGTGGTAAATACGCAAAAAAATATAGCTGATAACTCTAGGTAAATAGTGTTTCTACAGCTTATCATTATGTACTCTACCTCAGACAATACCGCGAGACTTCCTTAATATTAGACATCGCACACCAGCTGTTAATGACAAAATTACAGACCAACACCCCTCATCTTACCAGACGTAGCAGTTCTGTTCTGCCGATGCACAGAAACCCCAGCCAACTGTATATTATCCGTGTCGTCGTTCAGCCACGTCTCGGTGAAACATAAGGTATTACCGTTTTTAATATCCCTTTGGTAAGATTGTCTCGAATGGAGCTCATCCAGTTTTTTCTCCATTGCACGTTGGCCAATTGAACGGATAGTGGTGGCGGGTTACACACTCACCAACGAATTCTCACAAGGCACCCCGATCTCCACCCCAATGTACCTCCATCTTTTCTTCACGCGAATGACAGGGATTTGGAACCCAAATGATTTGGATGGATCCCATCCTTAAAATTGTCAATAAATGTTACACCCACAGAGCTGCAATAGTCTCGTATCCAGTTATGGAGGGCTGCAAGTCTCCTGAACCGTTCGATGTCACATTTTAGGTAGGGCAGAGGGACAGATATTTTGTGGCGTTTGTTGGTGTCAATTTGTGAACCAATCAGTTCTTTAAAATCGATCTTCAGCTGTTCTGAGCTGCCCATTGAATCCCACATGACTAATTTTCCTGATGCTGGTCTAAAATATTTGGGGGCAGCTTATTGATGGCCTGTTCTCGTGTTCCTGGAAAGCACAACATTTTTGCTCCAGGGACTGAGACATTTCTCACCATTTGAACTGCCCAATACAACGGCCGGAGAAGGGAATAGAGAATTCTGCCCATTCCCACCCCTCACACAACCTATCACGGGCCCTCGAGAAGCAGGATAGTGTACGCCCGCTGCACCCGGCGATAGGTCCAGACCTCCCATAGCAGGCAGTGCCCCGCCACATCCAGAGAGAAGGAAAGGAGCCGAACACAATGACAAAGCAGCTGCTGGAGTCAGCATATGTGGAGTTAGCACCACCATCGCAGACACAGGCAGTCCCAGCAATGAAGGCGCAGATGGATCAGACACCAGTGCAGCGAAGCTATTCCTTATGCCAATCTGCTCCGAACCTCTCTCAATCATTCCCGTCCACTTAGCAGCATGCCGCTGCTTTCGGTTTCCACAACTTGTGACATGGGACCAGCGCTGATTGGAACACTCCTCTTGCTGTTTTCTGTCTACTTCGCTACAAGATGAAGGAAGGAGAAGCGGATGGAGACGACTTCCTTGGCAGGAAAGTTCCAGGCAGCACAGGCCATTCAGATATGGACAGATGACAAGGTGGGAAAACATCCATTAGGCCTGAGTGGCCGAGTTCCTTAGTTCTGAAGTTTTAGGCGTCGAGTCGATGTCTCCCGACAGCAGTTCCATGATGCTGTGTCGGTTCCTGGACTCCAGTCTGGATGTGTCTGCTTTGCACTGGGTCCTACTTGCCTTCAGACCTCTCCAGCTTGACCCCAGGCCCTGCATCCTTTGCATCTACAGACTCTTACCACAATAACATGCTGTGTTGAGGTTTCACTCCCCTCATCAACAGTGATTGATTGGTCATCTCTCCATGTATCACTTACCCCTGGCTTCACAAAGCTCCTATGGCCTCCAGTGAGATGTCCTTCACTGTAAACCGTTTAAAGCAGGTTTAACACCATTGCAACCAACAGTATTTTTCAGTTAAAACACTTTTCTGGCATCCTTCCTTCCGTTACACACAGGTGTTCGGAGTACGCTAGATAGTTAATTAGCCTAGGTGGTCGCCTCGGGTCTTCTATCTGTCTTCGGTAAAAAAGCGCTGTATTCTGGATGTTGAAGAAACGTATTTTCAGGAAGTTGAAATCAGGTTAATTTTTGGTTCTGGATTCAACTTGAAAATATGTCATTTATAGGCTTATATGTTTGGGCCAAATCAAGGCTGGTCCAGACCAAAAATCTATGTTCGTGGATGATCAGCTTGTCAAAAATATACGGATTCAAACTTCTGATCATGAGAATTTATATTTATTATTTATCTTAACTCCTGGACAGCAGTTGTGAGTAGCCTGATTATCCATTCCATATTTGACCTGTCCTGTTTGTAGCATATGTTGTTTATTAACATGTCAGCAACAAAAACAACAAAAATATTGGGCGCCATTTAGGTTAGGCTATTTGATCGGAGAAACCTGCATGAATTAAAAAGTGTCTCTAATTACATTATCATCTATTTTATCTCCAGCCAGTCGCTACAGAAATGGCCACATACTCTTTGTACCATATACTATATCTGCTGCTACATGATTTATGTTGAATGATTTCTTTTGACAGAACGTCGGTGGAGCGTGGCAGTGACGTCTCTCCAACAGCACCCTGGAGAGGCGTGCTGGGAATGGACAAGCAAAATATTTTGCACCCCTGCCTTTGACAAAGTGGGCACTGCTTATCACAGGGCGGCATCAGCTCTCACCTAAAATGCCCATATGCCACTGGTTGACAGAAATTGTCATTCTTTTTGGGCTGAATTATGTGAGGGTTTATGTGTTGTTGGAGGTGCGTCTTGGTCAGTTTAGCTCAGAAAATGCCACATTCTTCAATCTTCCGCAGTAGGCGCCTAGTACTACCTAATGAGCGGGCCGATCTTGAGTGCAACACACCACTGAGCCAGACCTTATTCTCTTATTATTAGAGCAAGAGAAGGATGAAAGAAAGGAGGATAACGAGAGAAGCAAAATAACTTTTGGAGTCTCCGTCCGTCCGTCTTAATTTTGCCACTCGTGTCTTCAGAACTGAGGCTCACTAAAAACACACACTGAAACAGCTTCAAGCTGAGCCAGAGGCTGGCACGGGGGTCATCTTATGGAAGAATATAAATATTGATTCCTTTTGACCGTTTTATTTCACACCCCTTCCGTCGCCTTCTTGGGCACCGCCGGCTTGTTTACTCTTCATACTATCAATTTGATTTCCTCCGCATTCTTTTTTTATTCATTTGTATTTATTACCTCCAAATATAATCATAAACATTATTTCTGAAAGTTTTTTGCATACCATCCTGCATCTCACTGCTGGCTTGCTTCTGAAGCTAAGCAGGGTTGCCCCTGGTTGGTCCTCGATGGGAGACCAGATGCTGCTGGAAGTGGTGTTGGGGGGCCAGTAGGAGGCACTCTTTTGCTCTGGTCTAAAAAAATATCCCAATGCCCCAGGGCAGTGATTGGGGACACTGCTCTGTGTAGGGTGTCGTCTTTTGTATGGAACGTTAAACGGGTGTCCTGACTCTCTGAGGTCATTAAAGATCCCATGGCAGTAATTGTAAGAGTAGGGGTGTTAACCCCGGTGTCCTGACTAAATTCCCAATCTGGCCCTCAAACCGTCATGGCCACCTAATCATCCCCAGCTTACAATTGGCTCATTCATCCCCCTCCTCTCCCCTGTAAGTATTTCCCAGGTCGTTGCTGTAAATGAGAACGTGTTCTCAGTCAACTTACCTGGTAAAATAACGGTAAAATAAATTATAGAGCTCCTGATTATAATGGTGAACGAAACACAGATCTTTAATTGTGTGCGTTTTTAATTTGTATCCAATGTTGGAGCTTTGTGTTTTAGGTCTAGCTTGTAAGATATAGATAGTCAGTGGTTTGACACAGTTTACTAGTTTGTCAGAGAGCAGGATGAAGAGGTAGATGTCTGTATTGTAGTTACTCCATTGTAATTGCTGGAATGGTATGAATTAATGAATGGAAGGTAAAACACATCAAGCATTATTGATACATTTCTATTCACTCCATTCTAACCATTACACCCATTTTAAGCCACCCTCCTTCCACCAACCTCTCAGGTAGATCAAGGACGGATGGTCAAGCTAAAGGCAGGTTGTTTGGATTCATACAATGCAACTTTATGGTCCATAGTTACAGAGAACAATGGAAATGTGTCTTCAGCTTTCTTCATCTCAACCCCTCCACACACAGTTGAGAGTAGCAAAATGGTCAGTCTGCAGTGCAGTGCAACTGGATGGAGAGAGTGTTGTGGGGATAAGGGCCATGCTCAAGGGCCCAGAGGTATTGGATTGTTGGGCTACCTACCTACCAAAAATCTATAAATATAGTACCCAACATCGGATTTGGACCAAAGTCCTTCCTGATAATGATTAAGACATGAGGAGTCCCACACAAATCCCCACCCCAACAGCCAGAATATAATATCAGTTCTCAATGTCTGACAAATAGTGTGAGCATTGTTTCTTTACAATTTGTAATGTATCCACAGTTAATTTGGTTATTGTTATTTTCCCCTGTCCAGAGAAATTAGTCATTGAAGTTGTTTGCCTTACTTCCCAATTATTCAGTGTGGTTTGACTACGAGATGGAGCGGTTCCTGCTGTACTGCCTCACCCTTGTATCCAGTCTGCTGGTCTCTTGTGTTTTTTACATGGATTTGCAACTTTGCAGAATGACGCTGTTAGCAAAGCTGTAGCTCAAGCGGTAGCCCTTGTCCCTCAGGAACCAAGTTTGATCTGCTACAGTAGCTAGCTACTATACTTGGGAGACTTGAAACCCCCCTTACCTCCGCTCCACCAATCCTTCCGTTCCAGAGTCACCGGGCCTGGGTTCACTAATGAGAAGCAGTCCCTTCCAGCAGCATATAAACCAGCTAACACACACTTACCTCTTATCTCAGACCAATAAAGCCGCTGCACAGCGGCCCCGGCTCCCAGCACTTTACAGCCGCTAATGTTAGCCGCCCCGCCCCGTGTTATCATAACCTTTCATGTAAGAAAGAGAGGTAGGAGGAAAATAATTTGGTAATGTTGCAGCGCAGTACAGTACTTCAGGGACTGTTAAACTTATAAAACATATATCATGGTTTTAACGGCGGGAAAATGCCAACCAGATGTGCGATAGTGTAAATAAAAGGATCCAGATTGCTTATATGGTTGTAGCAATGGTGTATGCTTGTGTGTGCCCGTGCGTGCACGTGTGTATGTGTCATATATATTTCAAATGGTTCAAGCTCTATTTTAGATACTGTAATGTACCAATAATGTTTATGACAGCCTGTTTTTTTACAATAACGTTTTGGAGTTTTTATGTGAATATTACATTGTTAATTTTCACCACCAGTTCTGCCATTATGTCTATTCAATTCCTCAGCTTTTCTGGGCTGACTCAACACCAGATGAGTGTCGGAACAACACTTTAATAAAATAAATGATTTCAAAATAAGCTCATTCTTGTTAGCGGTGTTTGAGGGAAGAGGCAATTCAAAGAGTTTCTCTTGTACTTTTGTATGCATTTTAGTCAGTATTTCTGAAAGTAGCGCTCAGGGGCCAAAAGTGTTCCCCAATAATTGCGTACTACGTCACATATGTGCAGACATGTGCACCACTTCCTTGTTCTCGCTCTGCTGTGTGTGCATATCTTGCTTGCTCTCACTCAAATGGGGAGGGGCTGATGCTCATTGGCTAGAACTTGAATTGCTAGGGCCCTGGCCCACGTGGGGGAAAATGGCACAGCACAGCTTCCAGAAAAACAAAACTAGGGATGTCGTGGCTAATTGAGATAAGACCGCAATTCTGCTCATAGATTATGCATGTATGAACTACACATTAACACATCCAGCCCAAAGCGGGAGGTTTAATTTATACTTAGGAGTCGCCGGAGCATGTCTTTAAGTGTTTGCTTACTGTTTCAGTCACTGGTTTGTTAAAGCAGGTTGTTGTAGTAGGGTGTGAATGGTGGAACTTAGTTTTGCCCACCTTCTCAACTATACTTTAAAGTTTCTTTCCACCCATGGCAAATGTCAGACTATTGTCAACTAGGCATATCACAATGTAAATGTATTGGTATTTTATACAACTTCAGTATGTAATGTCCTTTCCACAGGTATTCTTTGCTTGAAAAAACTATTGAACAGTTGAACATGTAACATTTACACCCTCAATCATGTACCTCCCTGGCTGTGACTGTGACTAAGATGCTCCCTACTCCCTCCACCTCTCAGACGGTTCTACATACATTTCTTGCCTCAACTCTGACGTTTTGATTTTGTTGCATCATCTTATTCATTGAAATTTGTTAATTTCATGTGTTACTGTAATTCAGCTTTTAGAAAACAAGAAAACAATGACAGATCATTATCCTAGGCTGACGTGTAAAGCCAATGGTAGGTCTTGGCAGTACTTTCCCTCGTGTTGAACACAGCTGATGATGGTATTGTAAGAGTTTCCCAGCATATTTGTTGTTGTGGAGAATGAAACTCCTGTGGATTTGAGCAGACATACAGTTGAAGTCGGAAGTTTACATACACTTAGGTTGGAGTCATTAAAAATAAATAAATAAATACCAGTATATGGGGATGAGGTAGGTAGATAGATGGGCTGTTTACAGATAGGCTAAGTACAGGTGCAGTGATCTGTAAACTGCTCTGACAGCTGGTGCTTAAAGCTGGTGAGGGAGATGTGAGTCTCCAGCTTCAGAGATTTTTGCAATTCGTTCCAGTCATGGGCAGCAGAGAACTGGAAGGAAAGACGACCAAAGGAGGAATTGGCTTTGGGGGTGACCAGTGAGTTATACCTGCTGGAGCGCGTGCTACGAGTGGGTGCTGCTATGGTGACCAGTGAGCTGAGATAAGGCGGGGATTTACCTAGCAGAGACTTGTCGATAACCTGTAGCCAGTGGGTTTGGCGACGAGTATGAAGCGAGGGCCAACCAACGACAGCGTACAGGTTGCAATGGTGGGTAGTGTATGGAGCTTTGGTGACAAAACGGATGGCACTGTGATAGACTGCATCCAGTTTGTTGAGTAGAGTGTTGGAGGCTATTTTATAGATGACATCACCGAAGTCGAGGATCAGTAGGATGGTCAGTTTTACGAGGGTATGTTTGGCAGCATGAGTGAAGGATGCTTTGTTGCGATATAGGAAGCCGATTCTAGATTTAATTTTGGATTTGAGATGCTTAATGTGAGTCTGGAAGGAGAGTTTACAGTCTAACCAGACACCCAGATATTTGTAGTTGTCCATGTATTCTAAGTCAGAGCCGTCCAGAGTAGTGATGCTGGACGGGCGAGCAGGTGCGGGCAGCGATCGATTGAAAAGCATGCATTTAGTTTTACTTGCGTTTAAGCGCAGTTGGAGGCCACGGAAGGAGAATTGTATGGCATTGAAGCTCGTCTGGAGTTTAGTTAACACAGTGTCCAAGGAGAGGCCAGAAGTATACAGAATGGTGTCGTCTGTGTAGAGGTGGATCAGAGAATCACCAGCAGCAAGAGCAACATCATTGATGTATTCAGAAAAGAGAGTCGGCCTGAGAATTGAACCCTGTGGCACACCCATAGAGACTGTCAGAGGTCCAGACAACAGGCCCTCCGATTTGACACACTGAACTCTATCAGAGAAGTAGTTGGTAAACCAGGCGAGGCAATCATTTGAGAAACCAAGGCTGTCGAGTCTGCCAAAAAATGTTTTTGTGATTGACAGAGTCGAAAGTCTTGGCCAGGTCAATGAATACGGCTGCACAGTAATGTCTCTTATCGATGGCGGTTATGATGTCGTTTAGAACCTTGAGCGTGGCTGAGGTGCACTCATGACCAGCTCTGAAACCAGATTGCATAGCGGAGAAGGTATGGTGGGATTCAAAATGGTTAGTAATCTGTTTGTTAACTTGGCTTTCGAAGACCTTAGAAAGACAGGGTAGGATAGATATGGGTCTGTAGCAGTTTGGGTCTAAAGTGTCACCCCCTTTGAAGAGCTTTTCTAACTGCCTGTGTATATTTGTTCCTTAACGTCCCTGAAAAGTTGCATATCACAGGGGTTATTCGATGCTAATGCGGAACGCCACAGGATGTTTTTGTGCTGGTCAAGGGCAGACAGGTCTTGCGTGAACCAAGGACTATATCTATTCCTAGTTCAATATTTTTTGAGAGGGGCATGCTTATTTAAGATGGTTAAGAAGGCACTTTTAAAGAATAGCCAGGCATCATCTACTGACGGGATGAGGTCATTGTCATTCCAGGATACCCCGGCCAGGTCGATTAGAAAGGCCTGCTCGCAGAAGTGTTTCAGGGAGCGTTTGACAGTGATGAGGGTGGTCGTTTGGTCGCAGACCCATTACGGATGCAGGCAATCAGGCAGTGATCGCTGAGAACAGATGACCAGCAGGGTCAAATAATAATAATCACAGTAGTTGTTGAGGGTGCAACAGGTCACCTCAGGAGTAAATGTCAATTGGCTTTTCATAGCCGAGCATTCAGAGTTCGAGACTGCAGGTGCGGTAGAGAGAGAGAGTCAAAAATGGCAGTTACGGGACAAGGTAGCACGTCCGTTGAACAGGTCAGGGTTCCATAGCCGCAGGCAGAACAGTTGAAACTGGAGCAGCAGCACGACCAGGTGGACTGGGGACAGCAAGGAGTCATCAGGCCAGGTAGTCCTGAGGCATGGTCCCATGGCCATGGGGTCGGGAGACACTGTGACCCTGTCCCGGACAGGTCCAACCAGGCAGGATATAATAACCCCACCTACTTTGCCAAAGCACAGCCCCCACACCGCTAGAGGGATATCTTCAAACCACCAACTTGCTACCCTGAGACAAGGCTGAGTATAGCCCACGAAGATCTTCCCCACGGCACAAACTTGATGGGGAGCCAACCCGGACAGGAAGATCACGTCAGTGACTCAACCCACTCAAGTGACGTACATCTCCTGGCATGGAAGAACACTAGTAAGCCAGTGACTAGGCCGACCAGGCAGAGACAGCAAGGGTGGTTTGTCGCTCCAGTGCCTTTCCGTTCACCTTCACACTCCTGGGCCTGACTACACTCAATCATAGGACCTACTGAAGAGATGAGTCTTCAATAAAGATGTAAAGGTCAAGACCAAGTCTGCGTCTCTCACATGGATAAGCAGACCATTCCATAAAAATTGAGCTCTATAGGAGAAAGCCCTGTCTCCAACTGTTTGCTTAGAAATTCGAGAGACAATAAGGAGGCTTGTGTCTTGTGACCGTAGCGTACGTGTAGGTATGTACGGCAGGACCAAATCGGAGAGATCGGTAGGAGCTAGCCCATGTAATGCTTTGTAGGTTAGCAGTATAACCTTGAAATCAGCCATAGCCTTAATAGGAGCCAGTGTAGTAGAGAGGATAGTACTGGAGTACTATGATCATATTCTTAGAATCTTGACTAGAATCCATCAACCATGTTTAGCACTAAGTGAGGTTTATTTAGTGCTTTATCCAGGTAGCCGGAAAGTAGAGCATTGCAGTAGTCTAGTCTAGAAGTGATAAAAGCATTGATTACCTTTTCTGCCACATTTTTTGACAAAGTTTCTGATTTTTGCAATGTTACGAAGATGGGAAAAAGCTGGCCTTGAAATATTTGTGATATGTTCGTCAAAAGAGAGATCAGGGTCCAGAGTAATGCCAATGTCCTTCGCTGAGTTATTTGTAACAACTGTACAACCATTAAGATTAATTGTCAGATTCAACAGAAGATCTCTTTGTTTCTTGGGACCTAGGTCTAGGAACTCCGTTTTGTCTGAAACCAGGCTTCCAGGGAGGGCAATTTTGAGGCTTCACCATGCTTCATCGAAATGTACAGCTGTGTATTGTCCGCATAGCAGGGAAAGTTAATATTATGTTACTGAATGACATCCCCAAGATGTTAAATATATAGTGAAAACAATAGTGGTCCTAAAACGGAACCTTGAGGGAAAACCGAAACTTACAATTTATTTGTCAGGTTAAACCATCCACAGAGACAAACTGATATCTTTCCGACAGATAAGATCTAAACCAGGCCAGAACTTATTTCCAATCTCTCCAAATTAGGGTTTCCAATCTCCCCAAAATAATGTGGTGATCGATTGGTGTCAAAAGCACTAGCACTAAGGTCGAGGAGCATGAGGACACCTTCACGAGTGCAGTTTCAGTGCTATGATGAGGTCTAAAACCAGACTGAAGCGGTTCATATATATATAAGAGTATAAGGTAGTCGTTTTGGAATTGTTAGGTTAGATTACTCGATGGTTATTACTGCATTGTCGGAACTAGAAGCACAAGCATTTCGCTACACTCACATTAACGTCTGCTAACCATGTGTATGTGACAAATACATTTGATTTGATATAGGCTGATTCGTTTTTTAAAATTTTATTCTGGGTCAGGCTATGGCTTTTTCAAGAGAGGCTTTAATACTGCCACTTTTAGTGAGTTTGGTATACATCCAGTGGATAGGGAGCTGTTTATTATGTTCAACAAAGGAGGGCCAAGCACAGGAAGCAGCTCTTTCAGTAGTTTAGTTGAAATAGGGTCCAGTATGTAGCTTGAATGTTTAGAGGCCATTACTATTTTCATGAATGTGTCAAGAGATATAGGATTAAAAAACGTGTGTGTCTCCCTTGATCCTAGGTCCTGGCAGTGTTGTGCAGACTCAGGACATCTGAGCTATGTAGAAATATGCAGATTCAAAGACAAGACCATCATTTTCTTTCTAATGATCATGATCTTTTCGTCAAAGAAGTTCATGAATTCATCACTGCTGAAGTGAAAGCCATCTACTCTTGGGGAATGCTGCTTTTTAGTTAGCTTTGCGACAGAAAATAAATAGGATTGGATAGGATCTTATTTTCCTCAATTAAGTTGGAAAAAATAGGATGATCGAGCAGCAGTGAGGGCTCTTCGATACTGCACGGTACTGTCTTTCCAAGCTAGTCGGAAGACTTCCCCTTTCGTGGAGCTCCATTTTCATTCCAATTTTCTGCAAGCTTGCTTCGGGGCTCGGGTGTTTTCTGTATACCAGGGGAGCTAGTTTCTTATGGCCAAAGTCATAACATCCATGGGTAGGTGGAGGGAGTCTGGAAGAGCATCTAAGAATTTTTGGGTTGTCCGAGAATTTATAGCGAGGCTTTTGATGATCCTTGGTTGGAGTCTGAGCAGATTATTTGTAGCGATTGCAAATGTAATAAAATTGTGGTCCGATAGTCCAAGATTATGAGGAAAAACATTAAGATCCACAATATTTATTCCACGAGACAAAACTAGTTTCAGAGTATGACTGTGGCAGTGAGTAGGTCCGGAAACATGTTGGACAAAACCCACTGACTCGATGATGGCTCCGAAAGCCTTTTGGTGGGGGTCTGTGGACTTTTCCATGTGAATATTGTCTGCCATGACTACAAGGTCTGATAGGAATTCAGGGAACTCAGTGAGGAACGCTGTATATACGTCCCGTAAACAGTAGCTATAAAACGTGATTGAGAAGGCTGCATAGATTTCATGACTAGAAGCTCAAACGACAGTAACGCATTCATTTGGGGGGGGTAAATTGAAATTTGCTATCTTAAATGTTAGCAACACCTCCACCTTTGGGATGCGCGGGGGACATGGTCACTATTGTAAACTGTCATTCTTTAAAAGTAATTTCCTCACCATCTTATCTGCTGCCATTACCAGTCTGTTCAACCTCTCTTTTGTATCGTCTGAGATCCCTAAAGATTGGAAAGCTGCTGCAGTCATCCCCCTCTTCAAAGGGGGTGACACTCTAGACCCAAACCGTTATAGACTATATCCATCCTGCCCTGCCTTCCTAAGTCTTCGAAAGCCAAGTTAATAAACAGATCACTGACCATTTAGAATCCCACTGTACCTTCTCCGCTGTGCAATCCGGTTTCCCGAGCTGGTCACAGGTGCACCTCACCCACGCTCAAGGTACTAAACGATATCATAACCGCCATCGATAAAAGACAGTACTGTGCAGCCATCTTCTTTGACCTGGCCAAGGCTTTCGACTCTGTCAATCACCGTATTCTTATCGGCAGACTCAACAGCCTTGGTTTCTCAAATGACTGCCTAGCCTGGTTCACCAACTACTTCTCAGACATAGTTCAGTGTGTCAAATTGGAGGGCATGTTGTCCAGACCTCTGGCAGTCTCTATGGGGGTACCACAGGGTTTAATTCTCGGGCCGACTCTTTTCTCTGTACATGTCACTCTTGCTGTGGGTGATTCTCTGATCCACCTCTACGCAGACAACATTCTGTATACATTTGGCCCTTCTTTGGATACTATGTTAACTTCTTATGGTATAGTGGACACTTGCGTCCCACTTGGCCAAAAGCCAGGGGAAATGCAGCGTGGCAAATTCAAATAAAATTATATAAAAATCAAACTTTTTATTAAATCACACATGTAAGATACTCAATTAAAGCTACACTCGTTGTGAATCCAGCCAACATGTCCGATTTTAAAAAGGCTTTTCGGCGAAAGCATAAGAAGCTATTATCCGATGATAGCACAATAGTAAACAAAGAGGGTAGCATATTTCAACCCTGCAGGCGCTACACAAAACGCAGAAATACATTATAAAACATGCCTTACCTTTGACGAGCTTCTTTTGTTGGCACTCCAATATGTCCCATAAACATCACAATTGGTCCTTTTGTTCGATTAATTCCGTCCATATATATCCAAAATGTCCATTTATTTGGCGTGTTTGATCCAGAAAAAAACAGCAAAGTCACTACAAAATATTTCAAAAGTTGCCTGTAAACTTTGCCAAAACATTTCAAACTATTTTTGTAATACAACTTTAGGTATTTTTAAACGTTAATGATAGATCAAATTGAAGACGGGTCTATCTGTGTTCAATACAGGAAGACAACAAACCAAGCTACTTTTCAAGTCTTGCGCAAATCTCAACAGTGTTACGCAGTTCCTAGATGGCCGTACTTCTTCATTGCACAAAGGAATAACCTCAACCAATTTACAAAGACTAAGTGACATCCAGTGGAAGTGGTAGGAACTGAAAACAAGTTCCTAAGAAATATTGTTTCCCAAAGAGAACTCACTGAACAGACAGACCTAAAAAAAAACATTCTGAGTCCTCAGGGTTTTGCCTGCTACATAAGTTCTGTTATACTCACAGATATGATTCAAACAGTTTTAGAAACTGCAGAGTGTTTTCTATCCAAATCAAGTAATGATATGCATATCTTATATTCTTGGCACTAGTAGCAGGAAGTTGAAATTGGGCACGCTATTTATCCAAATTGGGCACGCTATTTATCCAAAAGTGAAAATGCTGCCCCCTATAAGAAGTTAACAAAAACCTTCGGCAATGTCATTTACAAAATAGCCTCCAACACTCTACTCAGAAAACTGTATGCGGTCTATCACAGTCCCATCCGTTTTGTCACCAAAGCCCCATATACCACCCACCACTGCGACCTGTATGCTCTAGTCGGCTGGTCCTCTCTACATATTCATTGCCAGACCCACTGGCTCCAGGTCATCTACATACAGTATATAACAAAGTATTGAGATAAACTTTTGTTATTGACTAAATACTTATTTTCCACCATAATTTGCAAATAAATTCATTAAAAACCCTACAATGTGATTTTCTAGATTTTTTTTTTCTCATTTTGTCTGTCATAGTTGACGTGTACCTATGATGAAAATTACAGGCCTCTCATCTTTTTAAGTGGGAGAACTTGCACAATTGGTGGCTGACTAAATACTTTTTTGCCCCGCTGTAAGTCTATGGTAGGTAAAGCTCCACCTTATCTCAGCTCACTGGTCACAATAACAACAACCACACGTAGCACGCGCTCCAGCAGGTATATCTCACTGGTCATCCCCAAAGCCAACACTTCCTTCCTTTGGCTGCCTTTCCTTCTTATTCTCTGCTGCCAATGACTGGAACAAATTGCAAAAATCGCTGAAGCTGGATACTTATACTTCACTAACTGTAAACAGCTAACCGATCACAGCAGCTGTACATAGCCCGTCTGTAAATAGCCCATCCAATCTACCTACCTCATCCCCATATTGTTTTTATTTACTTTTCTGCTGTGTGAGGGGATTTATACTACTATCTGTACTTATTGGTGGCACAAACGCTGTTTCATCCTTTCCTGCACTTAAATGGTCCTTGCCTAACAATTGTGTCTGAAGCTGAGCTTGCAGCACGGCTATCCTCACCATAAGGTGCTAGTTTTCCTTTTCCTGAGTACAGCGACTGCAATTCGATTACATGTGTTAATGTTACTACTTAGCTTCGGCTGGTGGAGCTCCTGTAGAACCATGTCGAGATAAAGTATCCGTGGTGAAAAGGTTGAATGAAAGAAGTTGACCGAGGGGGGAAAAATACAAATATTAAATGGTTATTAATAATTTGAATGTAAAAAATATGAAGTTGTAAGGTAGCAAGAAGGTTGCAACAAACCGCACAGCGTCACAAATTCAACACTTCAGTTAGCTTAGGGTATACAGATTTGTTTGATCTTCATTTCAGCCAGTTTTATACAGCAGGAAAATAATCCTGCAGCAACAGGAAATGTACATTTTTTTGTGGATTATATTTAAGAATTTTTTGTAGGGATTGATACATTTCTGCATTTCAGGACAGTTTCTTGCAATAGGGTGATCAAATTAAGATCCTACATCTATATGCTTTAACCTGCTATTGCGCACACAGGCACAGGTGTGCCATACTGTACTATTGATCAAGCACCTGCTGCATTGAAACCAGTAGGCTAATTCACACTGTCTAAACTCTGAGCTGAGGATAACTAACACTGGTCTTCCCAGTGCACCTCCCGCTTTCTCCTACAGCTTGGGCTAAAAAGGGTTTGCTTTATTTAATGGTCCTATATGATCGGACCATCAAATAAAGCAAACCTTGTTTAAATGGCTCTCCTGTGAAGTCGTGACTTGCGACATACTTCTAGTTTCCTGAAACGGGTCTCACATCTATCACACTGACCTCACCTTTCCCCTCTTCCCTCTTTTAGTCGCCGGGTTACTGCGACGGCAGCCTTCCTGCACTGAGCTAAAATGGGGGAAGAGAGAGCGAACAATAGATAGAAGAAAAGGGAGAGATTTGAGAAATGCTGAGTGTGGTGTCTGACCTCTGTGTCAGCTGATCTGGTCTCCCACTCCTCTTCTGTCTCTGGTGACTCCACATAAAAGGGCCCCTTTTCTATCCCTCTTTCTTCTCTCCTCTCACTTTTCTCTCCCTCCTCCTTTTCTCTCTGCTCTTTCCCCCTTTCTGTAGTTTTTTACATTTTTTTATGAAATCTATTCCTTAATTACCGCCAACATCTTCTGGTAAGCGTCCCTCACTTACATTATAATTTATTTGCCTTTCAAGTGGGCACTTAAAATGTCTCTTTAACCATTCACCCCAGAGCGGTCTGTGCTGAATGGAGAGGACTTCATTTGGGTCTCAACAACCACCACCCTCCATCCCTCACCCCCCTTCTGACCTCTACCTCCCTCCTCCATCCCCCACACCCTCTTTATTTTTCATTCTAATTGAGCTTTTTTTTCTTCTCCTTCGTCAATATGGCCCTGTAGCTTTTTGTCCCCCAAAGTGACATCCAGAAAGACCCTCCCTCTTTACCTCTGTTCCCTCCAATCAACATGACTCACACAGGCTTGCTACTTTTGCATATTCCTTCTGCCCTCTAGCCTTTAGTCCTTTGTGAGATGTTGTTACTTACCAAATCTAAACACACTAGCGTTCGAGGAGACTCCCACAGAGAGCCTTACTGTATGTGTACCTGAGACCCACTAAAGAGAGAACTAAAAACCACCTGATTTGGCTTTATTTGTCCTGCTCTAGTTGCATCATCCCCCTGCTCCAGATTAGGCCCACAAATTGATTCTGCAGGGCATTCATAAGCATGGTCGATGGGTTTAAGTGGCTATTAAAAGGACTTTAGCACCTTTAAGGAGAACAAAAGAGTAGAAAAGAGAAGGCTTCTGTCCCTCTTCCTTTTTACAAAGAGCACCATATCCCCCTCTTCTCTCCCTTTCTTCTCACTTTCTATAAATATGATCCCTTGGAGAGGACCTTCGAGGTTTAGGGAGACTGCAGTGACAGCAGAGAGGCTGTTTCCTACTGTAATTAGATATATGTGATCCTAATCATTTAGGCCATTCATTAGGGCTAATAGTTTGAGCAGCCTGTGCGACAGAACAATAATTAAGATGTGACGAGTGTGTGCTGTGTCATAGCTGTGATTATTGCTGTGTGACTGACTAAAAAGAGTGCTTGTGTTTACATGGTGTATGTGAATGTGTGTTTTGCGTACATGTATCTAGTTAAATGTGTGCTAATCTAAACATTACTATTTTCATGTGAGTGACTGCGTGTCTCTCCATAGGCTCTGTGGCGTTTGTATTGTCTCTTCTGTTTGCTAGAGCCAGCCTCTGATTTTTGGTTATTCTATGAAGATTTGCTGTGCTGTCCAAACTTTAGAGTACACACACACACACTTGCGTGCATACATGCGCACACACATACATACACACACACACACACACACACACACACACACACACACACACACACACACACACTGTCTTTAATAAGTGTATTCAGCTGGATGTGCTAAGCCCTACTGGAGAGCATTTGCATATGTTTGTGATCTTGTCACTGGTAAAGGCTTTCCAAGCCCAGGTCAACACAGCTCATTCACTTGAATGGAGGATCAAAAGAGAAACAGCTAAGGTTTTCCAACGAGGGTTAGGAAAGGAAACCAAAACTTTCAGGAATGTGCCTTTCCAATTGTATGGGTCTTAATTCTGGGGCAAGATCATTGTCAATGGGGATTGAACAAAAAATGACATCCACTGTCCACAGTGTGTTGAAACATCCATGTACAGCAGTTATAACAGTGCGTGGCATTTAATTGTTGGCCTACTGTGAGGTTATGTTTGTTTTACTTTTATAATTATTGTTGCAGCATACACTTGTGCATGTGTGTTTCTACATATAGGCCTATACATTTATATGACCCTTTGTTTGACAGGGACACTCGCTGGTTCCTGTCTGTGGCTTTACCATGGTGTCATGGTGGATGTCACAGCCATCACGTAGCTTGTACCAACCTGAGATATGTGCCGCGGCGTGCCGTGCTCTACTGCCCCGGCAATGATGAGAGGAAGCTGAGGAAACTGGCATCGCTGCGTGGCCTAGACTGTGCCGTATTGGACTGTGAGGATGGAGTGGCCCTCAGCAAGAAGGTACTATTAGACACATATGGGTGTGCACACACACACACACACACTTGTACCTCGCACGACACACACACTTGCACAATCATCTCCAAGTATGTGTGTCAGCTTCCGCCTTGGCTAAAGTCTTAATTCCAGCTCACTCTCTCGGTCAGCCAGGTGCTGCCAGGCCTTAATCAGTGGTGAATGAGAAAATGACCTAAAGGAGATGCTTAAAACAAGCTAATTTCACCCTATTACAATACCACAAATGCCTCTGCTGGCCCCCCTATCCCCTGCCTTTAAAACAAGGTGACCACATCCCACTGAGTCCCAACTGGGCAACCAGCAGGAAGCCAGCAGATGCAGTAGGTTAAAAAGCATTCTCATCCTGCCCACACAGCTTCCCCATTGGCCCTGCCGGCCTCCCCTGCCCACCCTATGAAATCATGATTGGTTGGAGAAGAAAGAAGAGAAGGGGAAAAGGTTTTTAAGTCATGATAATAAAGATGATTGATATGGCTCAGACGGTTTCTGTCGTAAGAGAATGAACTGAAAGATGATTATTGTGACTGACAGGCTAAACAGCTGTGAGCCTGTTAAGGATGTCAATGTTTAGAAACAACAAGCTTTATGTCTTTGTGTGGAGGAGGTGGAGGAGAGGTGGCATTGTGTACACACGTGCGCACATACACAGCCAACCATGGAAAAATAGTATTGTATTCCAAGAATCCCCTTCGTACTAATCCCTTTACTGTCCCCCCTTCTGTTCTGGTGACGGCCTAACGCTCCACAACAGCGCTCCCGAGTCGGAGCAGGATTCAGTCAATTGTCACGACCATATGTTAGCTTAAAAATAATTCTTCCATAATGCGGCAAACCCTATGATATATTATTTATTTGCTAGGTTAGTACTATGTTGAAATGAGTTATTAACTCTTTAATTAAAGGCACCTTTTTCTCCCCGGCTCCCTCTCTTCCACTTCCCACTCTCTCAGCTGCTTTGTGCATTGTGGCAATTGGAAATCCATGGGGGATTTTGTTGTATTTCTTCAGACAGGACGCTTTATTTTCCTACGGGGCTAAATTACACTTCTCGTGTGTGTGCGTGCAGGCGTCCATTTTACACTGCCAATTAATGCTGCAGAACTGATAATGACATTCTGCCATTGAATGCATTTATGATTAAAGATATTTTTCCCTCTAATATTTTTTTAAAGAATCTATTAAATCTGTGAAAACGCTAAGTGGTGAGTGAAGAAAGACTGCAGAAGATATATTGTCACAATCATCACCTTTGAGAATCCAAGCTTGCCGCTAACCTATTATTGTGTAACATCGTTACACCAGAGAGGTAAGCTATCTGGCCTTCCTGTTTGTCTCTCTGTCGACGTTGTTAGCTACAGTCGCTACACTCGCAGCTAACCCTCGCTGCGATTACCTTCACCATGACAACGGCACAGCGGGCCTGTCGCCGTGCCAACCGATG